>NW_021636695.1:0-90019 GCF_004799145.2 Neltuma alba
CCTGAATCAGACTTGTTAAAGTAACAGAGTCAAGGTTCAGATTTTCTTTTTGCATCAAACGAAACAAAACTATGGCTTCATAATGGCAGCCATGGTAAACATAACCTCTCATCATCGAAGTCCATGAAACCAAGTCCCTATATCTTGCACAAAAAAGACTCTCTCAGCATAAAAATATATTCCCACAATTAGCATAAGTGTTAATTATTTGATTCACAACTTCCACATTCATGAGAAATTCATGCTTCAATAAATACCCATGGATGGACCTAGCTATCCTAAATTCTCTCAAAATTGATACAGCAGAAAGTAAATTCAGATATGAAGCAACATTTGGCCGAATGCTTATTTTGACCATTTCATTGAAAGTATTTATAACCTCCAAAGATAGTTCATTTTGGAGGAAACCGGCCATCATAACATTATATAGAACAACGTCCTTATTCCCCAAGCTTTCAAACATTTTTCTAGCTTTGGTTACATCAAATTTAGAGTACAGATCAACCAAAGCAGTGCTAGCAACCAGATCAGGTTCCATCCCCCTCCGTATCATGTAACCATGGATACTCTTCCCTTGACGTATATAATTTAAATTAGAACAAGACAAAAGTGCATTGGCTAAGGTTAACAAATCAGGCAAAATATTTTCACACGTCATATGACAGAAAAGTCTGACTGCTTCTAATTCTTGTCCCATCTGAAGATAAGCAGCAATCATGGTATTCCATGAACCAACCCTTCTCACATCCATTTTACAAATATCAGAGCAGTCATTTGTGGGTGCCCACATTTGTAATACATGTCCATGAGGCTTGTTTCAAAAATCTCATCTGACATGCCAATTCCTTGTCTAATGGCCATAGCCGTGGATTGCACGACCTTGTTCTAGTGCTCCCAATTGAACTGCTGCCTGAAGCAGGCTCACTAATGTCACTCGATTCAGTTGCAGCTTTTTCTTCTGCATTCTAAGAGAAATCTGAAAGGCCTTATAAGCACTAAGGTTGCACTGAGCAAAAGCAGTGATGATTGATGTGTATGCCACATGATCTTTGTCAATAATTTCATCAAACACCTTAGAGGCACTTTCCAAATCGTTAGCTTTAGAATACAGCTTAATAAGAGAACTACCCACAAAGCAGTCCACATTCAGATTGAATTTGAAGGTATCCACATGAATTTTTCTTCCAAATCAAACCTCCCAAGATCAACGCAACTTCTCAGAATAACAGTAATTGCTGAACCACCTAAACCAATTTTCTGACACTTCAAATCCAAATATCGAATAAGAACTTCTTCATAGTTGCCGGCCCTATAACACCCAACAAGTAACGAATTCCAAACAGAAAGATCACCACTAACAATTCTACGAAGAACACATCGAGATTCACCTACTAGGTTAAGTTTAGCATAGCAATGCAAAAGCTTAGAGCCTAATAAATTGCAATTTTCAAGCCCACAAACAATAATTCGAGCATGCAATTTCTTCAAGGAAGGTACTTCTGAACAGTTATCCAAGAAAGATGCATAACCATTCTCTGACATATCCACTGAACCATAACCCAATACTTTTCTCTTCACTGTACAGAAAATCCTAGTCTGAATCCTGGTGAACTGAAAATTGTTTCCACGAGCTAACTTGGATAAACCATATGCTTTAACATTCATATTCAACAAAGAATAAGTGTGCGATCACTCTATTAAGACAAAAGCATATACTTACAATCTGGAGAAAACAGCTTTTTTTGGAGATAAATACAAATGGGAAGTTTGAACAAAAGATCCTCCTCTATATCCAAGATAATCCTTACTGATGGTCCCGCCATCTTTTTGAAAAGCTAAAAAACTGAGGCAGTATGATAACTGTTCATGCTTCAAGCAACAAAAGATCCAAATCTTCAAATAACCGTAATACTGAAAATTATACAAGAGGCTAAAATTAAGTGCAGTACGCAACCAAATTTCCAAAACAAGATAACCCAACAAGTCAATGTAACAAGCAAGAAGCAACAAAATGTTTCTGCATCAACAGTGACTAACAAACAGAAAATATCTAAGCATCCAATCACAATCATAATGCATGCAATGGAAGTGCATATGCATTGCAAAATTAAAATGAAAAACAACCAAGTCAAAAGGTCCCTCAAATTTTAAATTGTCAAATTATGTGTTATAATTATTTCTTTTCTTTTCTTTTTTTTGGACTGAATTATAAGTATCCTGTGACTGCACCAAAAGAGCTAATTATTCAAATCCTCCTACTGATATAATTAGCTCTTTAGATGCCATCGTCCACGAGGTTACTTGGTTTTTGTTATGAGGTTATCCAATGTTGAGCTCTAAGAATCAAATCACCTTCTTTCCAATAGAGATGAAAAGAAAAGAAAAGAAAAACTTTCTTTCAGGCTTCCAGCAAAAACCGTATGCCTTCTATTGTTGTCCCTAATGCCACACTTCAATCCGATAATATTTACAACTGGGTCTGACAATTAAACCAAGGGAAATGGAGCATACTGCATGAACTCTTTGCATGCCTATAGAAACAAAAAAGAACTTCAGATATACAGCAAACTTCTTCAATCAGACCATTCAGAGAATCTAAATGATAAACGGCTACACCTACATCCAATCTTCATAGAATCGAAAAGGGTACAATAATTGAGGCAGAGAAAAGATTAAAAAATGTATTTAATTCACCAAAACCCAAGAATTTTCTTAGAAGTTAAAACAGTATATGATTTGAAAAGCCCGGCTAGAAGAGAAAAAGCTTAACCTACCCAACCTTGCATCCAGAGCCAAACGGGCAGTTCAGCAGTTGCGTGTGCGCGGAGGCTTCTCCGAAAGCCATTTGCTCAGATCAACCATTTTTCTTTAGCTTTCACGGATTGTGTTGGTTGAATTTGAAAGTTGAAAAATACAGAATGACGGAGGTCTGAAAGTATAATTAGGAACCAGGCTTATCATCGACTTCTCCTCCTCTATCCAAACTACGCTGTTTTGGGTGTAAAAATTGGGCGTAAAAATTGAAGATTGCATCCATTATTTTAAAATAATTTTTGGTGTTCTTATTACTCAAATATTTTCAGCAATACTTAGCATCTAGCAAGCTGCACTCAGAATTATTGTATCAATAATATCCAATATTCTAAACTAATTTTTAATACATCTAGTACTCTATATTATTCTTCTTGTATGAGGATTCTCTATATCAAAAAGAATCCGCGAGGTGATCCCTTCGTAACTAAAGAATTTTAGTCTGGAGTTTGAAGAAACTTTGAAGAATTCAATCAAAAAGCAATAAGATAAGTGTCATGCCTCGAAAATTAGAGGACCAACATGAAATATAAGAGAACTCACATTCATTAAGCCTTAAAACAAATAAACAATTGCTTGAGGTAATAATTATTCTCATCTCAAGTACACATATATTAATTCTAAGACATGTAAGAACATACATACATTTCATAATAATAAAAGAGGACAGGGATGCTGCCTATAAATTAATGTTACAAACGTAATTAAGTGTAAATTTCTATTTACATGAATAAGCAACTAGTCAAATAGATCTACAAGTTTTGATTAGTAATAATGAAAGCCCTTAGAACAAAATATGTAGGGTCAGCAGTGCTATTTGATGCCAAAATAATTTACTAGTGAATAATGCCCCATTGATTAAAAAAAAGTAAGATAAAAAAATGCTAAAATAACAAATTATGCATATGCAATTATGTAAATAAATGATTTACCATTGCTTTCAATTTCTGTAAAACTCATTAAAACATGAAAGAAAGTATATAAAACACTTTTACTATAAAAAGTAACTCAGCATTTAAAGAGCTCAATTAGAGAAAATCAAATCATGAAATAATATGAAACAAGCCAAGAATAAACAAGTGTAGCCGAATGCATGAATAACAAACACAGTTGAAGCCACGAATAACAAGCATAGTTGAAACCATGAAACAAGCAAGCTCGATATTAATTATGGTGCATCAAGAACTAAGAGTACTGTAGTTAACAACCAGCATTCTGCGTGCAGTCCTCACAAAAACATTTAGAAGCATGCATGGGCTCAATTTACCATTAAGAAAATGAAAAATATCTTCTAATAATGAAATCTCACAAAGAATATTCTATAACAAGTGATCCTAGCATGAAGGTTTGCAAATAACATTTTCAAAATTTTCCTTTCAAATGCCATCAGCCAATGAAAAATAATTCTTTTCAATTAGCATAAGCTTGAATAGGTACATTTCCAATATGTATATATATACACGCGCAGGCTAAAGTTTACAAAATCCTCAAAGGCTTCCTTTAACGTTTTCAAAGAAAAGATTTGAAATAAATAAAATGATACGAAACAGTTAAAGAATTAACTTTTTTAAAAAAAAAAATTCCATTTAGACATTTAAATATCATTAAAGAAGTGATATAATTCCAACAAATCGGTTTTTCCAGAAAATAATGTTTAAAAATCAATATTGATCATATAAAATAAAAAAATAACAAATTGAAATATATATATATATATATATGTTATTTACAAAAGTTATTATGAGACGCTATTCATTCATCCTATTATGTTTTGAAAATATAATTCACTCTCCAGAACAATCACTCTTGTGACCTTATAAACACCTAACCAAATGAACCATATCATCACTTCGATGTAATTCTTTTACTTCATATCTTCTCAAGGTTAAAAATCCTTCCCATCGCAAGACATTTACGTTATTTATTACACACACACACACAGAGAATGCTTTTTTGTATTTGGATTTGTAAAACCAAATTCTTCTGTATAATGTTGTTGGTTACTAAGGCTTATGTTTTCAGGTGAAAGTTCTAGGGTCGCACCACCAAGGAAGAATTCGGAGGCCTAAGCTCTTATAACTTCTTTTACTGCCTCCGTCTTTCTTTTTGTATATACTGAAGGGTTGTATATTGCCATCTAAGGCCCTTTTCTTTTGCATACTATAGTGATTAGAGATTTGATTATCAAACTAATTTTATGGATTTTAGTGCTAGTAGTAGGCCAAAGGCAATAAGGCTGTGCTTGTGACTGTTTTGAAACTTATTGATTATTTAGGATATGTGATACGGGCTACTCAGTATTCTATTTATGTTTGGGCTTGGTATTGGTATTACTTCCAGTTTGACACTCGAAAGCCTAATTTGAGATGTTTGGAATTGTGTTGGTTGTGTTAATCAGGGTCTTAACTCCTATAATCATCTTAGCAGGAATTAAATCATTCCTAACTTGTTTGTATTTGTTCTAATTGCTTAAAATCTTTTATTCAAGAATGTTTCTGAAGGATGAGTTGAAAACCTTCTACTATGGTATCATTATGTAACTACTTTTCTTTTCTACCATAGTGATATTTTTAAATGATAATTGGGAGGTAATTTTACATTGACCATCTAAGGTCAAGTTGCATGAGCATTTTTTGTAAGAAGTGAAACTATAATTGAAGGCTCTTTACACATAGCAGCAGTATGAAGCACAATATACCCCTGAGAATTCTGAAGCTTGACATCAGTCAAATCCAAACCAAGTACCTTAGAGAAAACCTTAGGATCACAGTACACTGCAAGGTAATGGAGAGCATTGGCTTCATCTAAAGTTACATCAGACTCAGTTAAAAGAAGTTAACAAGCTCAATATTATCTGAGTCCAATGCCTTGAATTCTGGTAATTCTCTTTTGATGTAATGGATCAGCCGAAGAAGTATTATCTTCAATGGACTAGTAGCTACATCGAAGTAATTTAATTTTTTCTGAGAGTTCAAGGGGTATCTCCTTCTCAATTGAGACATATTTACGGTCTGATAGTGCCACCCGATCAATGCATTCAATGACAACTTGAATCAATTGAAAATGGAAAGCAACAATAATGACTAATATAACATCTTCCACAAAATCATCCCTACAAAATTAAGAAGACGTCACTACAAGATTTAAAGTATTAGATTAATTTTCTTAGCACATAAGGCTGAACAAAGTTGCAAGTAATTAGTTTTAGTTTGCATGTAGTTTTCTATGAATTTTGAACACTAAACTTCACAATATTCAGTGTTCTAAAAGGCACAATTTACACCTCAAAGTCAGGAGCCTAACACTTAAAAATAGGCATGTGCTTGACTTAAAGCAAAGCACGTGGCATGCATAATACGAAGTCCAATTTCATATTATTTTAGAATAAGAATAATATTGATATTAGGTCTAACTTCTAACTACATCTGCTTAAATGGTTTAACTTTCAGTGAAGCACATTGGAGCACTACCACCTGTCATAAAATTCTGGGGTCAAAGTTCATCTACTGATCTATTAAAGTCCCCATCAAGGCATCGAATATGTGTTCTGCTATTTTTTTTCATTTTTCATTTTTAATTTTTAATTTTTAATAATAAAATGAATTTTATTAAGGAGACATAAAAGAATAAATTATCTGAGTATCAGAAATCCTCATATAAAAAAAATACAAAAAACACAAAAAGCAAAACAAAGTAACAAAACCCCTAAAAAATAGAGATTGCCTTCCAAAAAAGGAAAATTAAGTGGAATACCAATTAGCAAAAGTACCGAAATGGTTATCCCTTTTTATGCTTTAAATTTAAAATTAATTTACTAAAATAGCTAGTAGATAACATAAGAAAGAACAGCATTAGATATGATTCGAATGGATTAGCTATTTGGGAAGCTTTTTCTTGAGTCAAGGTTACTAAGAAGTGGATGTAACCAAAATTTAAGAATTATTAAGATAATTATTAAAAAATTCAAATAGCAGGTTAGTTGTAAAATGCATTATGTAATGGCATATAACAAATTGGATCAAAATTAACAATACAATTGTTAAAATGAACTTCGATTCAATTGTGTGAAAGCACTAATCCAAGAACTACTAGTTATGAAAGGGAAATATATTATCATATTACTATCAATGGGAAATGAAAATCATCAAAATAGACATCAAAAGGGAAATTACTAGCCCATGAATTTAAACAAGTAGTATATTTAGCCATTTCATACTTCTAACATATAACTCTAAAATGGTGAAACCTAAGTAAGAATCATGATTCATTTATATGTTTGACATATACTATTCTTACATGTTCACTCTGACAAACTGAGTAATCATCAACAAACATACTCATACATAAACTATATAAAAATATTAATACCTACTCATTCAAATATTTATCTTGAAAGGTGATATATACCAACTCTATTCTATATCTAAAACATATAATAGATGATATTCAGAAAATTTTACTCTATTTATTAGTCAATATATGATATTTACCTAGAATAGTGATAAAGGTTAAAGGGTTAAGATTTTAGGTTAAAATGTTTGATGAAATTATGTAAATTAATTTGGAGTGTCATTGTTGTTGTTTGATAAACATTATTGTTGATCAAGAAAGGACTCAAAAACAAGGACAACAAATCAAGGAATCAAGTGCATCAAGAGGTAACATAGAACTTACAATTTTAATATTAACTTACATTGTTTGTTGCTATGTGTTATTTCTTATTTACATGCCATGATGTAGTAGAGCTAGATATGTGATAATGTACTTAACTCCTTGCATGTTATGTCTTAGCTATATGCATTGTTGAATTGATTATTGATATGGTATATTACTCCCTTTCTATGGCATAAATGTTGATTGTTATCATAAGGATAACATATGACATATAGCTTGATATGCTTTGCTTGTTTAACATTGTAATTGTGGTTCTTTTCTACTGAGATTTTCATGAAATCTCACCCTCTTTTATACTTAAATCAAAACCATATAGGGGCTGCAAATACACAAGGAAAGGGTAAGGAAGTGGCATTAGCATGAAGAGTGATCATTATGTGTTATGTATGAACTTATGAACAATATGTTGCAATGATGTAACAACTATATCTTTGGTGACTTAATGGCTACTCTATGCTATGCTATGTAATGTAATCAATTTGTGTGGTGTGCAATATGGTAAAAGCATGCTATGGGTTGATATGGTATAATTACATGAGAATGATACTTAAAAGGGATGAAATTAACCTAAAATAAACCATTGTTGGAGTTCATGTGGTTTTGAACAAATAGAGGAGTTTGACCATGAAAATTGGCAATTTGATAGATCTTATTTTTAACTTTAAAATGAGTGATAATTCATTAAAATTAGATTTTTGTACAAAAAGTTATATTTATCCAAAGTTAGGCATAAATTTTGAAAAATTAGATTATTGACCATATAAACAGTATATGTTTGTGTGAAAAATGGGTACACATAGGATGGATTCATAACTGTAAAGTATCTTTTCCTTAAAGATCTTTCAGAAAGCTTTAAATGTAATTTGGAACCATCTTATTTTAATTTTTCTTGATTTAGTTATGATTTTTTAAAATTGAGCTAGTTTTAGGGTTATAATGAATAGTAACCTGAGAACAATTGTTTTAAAATTTGAATTTTTTTTTTCAATTTAATGACTTAATGAGTAGTTCTAATTACTTCTATTTGAGGTGAAAGGGGGCATAAGTTAAGGTGTTACAAGAAGTAGGCTTGAGGAATTCCTTTAGTTTAAATTGAAGCTTGCTTTATAAGTTCATGTTGGGTGCCCTTAAGGTGTTTGATGAAATGTCCTCTAAGATGAAAATTCATTTGTTGAGTGTTTGACAATATTTGATGGTGGAGAACATCATGGATAATATTTTGGATTAATTGTGACTTAACTTTGATTTCCATGTGGTGCTTGAAGAAAAGGAGAGTTAGGAATTTGATTGTTATAGGGTTATGTTATTGGGAAGCAAGGTAAATTATAATTTCAATAATAAGCTAGCTTTTGTTAATTCAAACACCTATGGAATAGTTGACATTGCAATAAGATGATTTTGTGAAAATGGTATTAAAGTTCAGGAACTATTTAAGTTTTATGTTGGAACTTGAAATATTACCTATTTTGACTATATAAATATATACTTATATTGTGTTCTCATTTATACTAGATTAAGCATTAGATTTATGCTTTATATATTTATAGAAACTAAGATGGTTCTTCTATTTTTGAACCTATTGTAAACATAGATTGGTGAAGGATTGCTTATTTGTATATGTGCTTAAGATCTTAGTATTACAATTATATTGGAGGACTGAATGAATCATAAAGTTCAAGATTTTAATCGGATTTGTAAAAGTTAAAGAAAGGAGTTTTATATAGAATATAATAAAAACTCATTAAATATATTTATATATGTGTATGTGTATAGGCATATATATTATTAATCTCTATAATGTTGAGTAAGAATAATTTTATTTATATGTTATAGGATCAAAACTGAAGCACATCTGAAAACTATTAAATGCTTCAGATTATACCTATGTGGTTACCAGGTGAATAAATAACGTCCCACCATAATTTAGAATTGATATCTTTGTTATTAAACTCATATGCTTTAAGTATTAAATTTTTTTTAACATTTTATTGGCACTCTGGAAGGTAACATAAATAAAAAAATCTTTGAAAATAAAATATAGATTTTTTTATCTGTTTATTTAAATCCACTTATTGATTCCATCCTTTGATGCATCCATCGAAGGGATGAGATTTTCTTAAGGAAGTTTTATCCACTTAGTGTTGAACTTGATTTGCAATCTAAAGTTGTTCACTCTATATGTGTCAGAAATTATTTTCAAAGGACTGAAAACAAAACACTAGTTGCTAATGGCAGTTTTGTTCGTTCTTGGTGCTATGGCACATCTAGCTAGCATGGTGATTTGGGAGGTGTTAGCCCCATGTGACAACCAACACACAAAGAATGGAGGGTGTATTTTGTGAGTAACACTGATCATGCCTGTTTTTATGGGCTTTATGGTCACACCTATTTTCATGGCTTCTAGCCACGCTAGATATTTTACTTACTCTCGTGGACTGTGTATTCATGCCTATTACCGTTTTGTTAAAGTCTTAACACTAAATAAAAGCTATTTTTAAATTTCCTTTCATCAACCTTTACCAAAAAAAGGTTTCTAATTCTATTTTATTAATTTCCCTAAGAGTAGTATTCATTTCTTGCTTGATTTGTGTTCAGAGTTTGATAATTAAATAACAAATAAATCATTTGCTCTTATTTACAAATTTGAGTTATTCTAGTTATTCTATCTGTCATGTTTCATAAATTTGATGTTACTATTTCTCTAATTGATACTGTGAGAACATTACTTATCGATAGAAAATTTTTGTCATTCATATAGTAAAAAGGAACCCGCTCCTCCAACTGATTCTTGAAACTCTCCTGGGATAAGAAGCTTTTGGATTGCTTCTAGAACTGTACATTTGATGTAAATATTTAAATATGCCTTTGTGCATTTTAGTAGAGATGCTCCACGTACTCCATAGACATAATCTTGTTTTCTTTTATTATTTTGAGGTATATGTATGTGTATATTGCTGTGGAGTGGAGCTCGTTATGTTGTATGAAACTTGTCAGTTATTATGGGACTTTCGAGAAGTCTACTTCATAAGGGAGGCTCTGCTAAAATTTCCACAATAATTATAACCTTTGATTAAAAGAAATGTGACATATAAACAACTATATATATATATATATATTCCTAAGCCATAATATTATTCTATGCTGCTATGAATGCAATAAGAATTGCTCATCAAAAGCTTAAATGTGTTTCAAGGATTAAGGAATATGAGTAGTTCCTCACATTCCTTACCAATCACTCTTAAGTTTTAAGACGTGGCAATCTCAATATATATATTTTTTGATATTGTATAAGAAAAATATTAAAAAATAGAAAAATTTTCCCAAAAAAAAGAAAGTAAATAATTGTTGGTAGGCCATCCTACCAACCTACCTTAGTGGGTTAGGGTTGACCAAAAGCCAACCCACCTTTAAACAAGCCTTTTCAACCTAACTAGTATGCGTTCAACCTATCACGGGCCAACTCGCAACCTAGAGTTAATCCGTAGTACCACTCCTAATAAAAAAAATGTTATTTGTTGGCAGTTTTGGTCTTTTGAACTTATAAAATTCTTTGGATATATCTAGAATTATGTTGAATGGAGTAATAATAGTCTTATGGGACTTATTGTAACATTTTAACTTAAAACCTTTTTTTACATCAAATAGAAGCAATTGAAACCACTTATTAAGTCCTTAAGTTTAAACATTTTAAATTTTAAAATAATTCTCCTTGGCTTACTATTTATTGTAGCCCTAAAAATTGGTCCAATTTTGAAAAATCATAACTAAATCTAGAAAAATCAAAATAATGTGGTTTCAAGTTTTGTTTGAAGCTTTCAGAGAGACCTTTAAGAAAAGAATACTTCTAGGTTGTGAATCCATCTCATGTGTGCCCAGTTTTCATGTCAATGTGTACTATTCATATGGTCAATTTTTCTATTTCTAGAGTTTATACCTAGTTTTGGATAAATATAACTTTTTTGTATAAAACTCAAATTTTAATAAAATACCACTCATTTTAAAGGTAAAAATGAGATTTATTGATCTACAAAGTTTTATAATCAAACTCCTTTATTTGTCCAGAATCACGTGGATGCCATTATTGGCTTATTTTAGGTCAAATTCATTCCTTTTTTTAAGTGTTAACTCGAAACAATTACACCATAGCAACCAAACGCATGCTTCAAACATAATTCACACTATTAAAACTAATCTCCACTTATGTTACATCTCACAAGTAGCCATCAAGTCATCAAAAGTTATAATTATTATTACATTTGTAACACATTGTTCATAAGTTCACATAAAACATATCAAAACCATTCCTCATGCTAGGGCTACTTCATTGCCTTTTTCTTGAGTACTTATAGTCCTAAAATGGTGTAAATTTGAGCATAAAGAAGGATGAGATTTCATGGAAATCTCAATAGCAAAGAATCACAATTACAATGTTAAACAAGCAAAGCATATTACATGTTATTCTCAAGGTAACAATCAACATTCATGCTATGAAAAGGGAACAATATACCATACTAATAATCAACTCAATAATACATATAGACAAGGCATAAAATGCAAGGATTTAAGCACATTATCACTTATCTGGCTCTACTACATCATGGCATATAAACATGGAATAACATATAGCAACAAACTATGCAAGTTGACATTAAATTGTAAGTTTCTATGCTACCTCTTAATACACTTGATCTCATGCCCTCTTGTCCTTGTCTTTGAGATCTCCATTGAATAACAATAATGCCTATCAACAACAACAACAATGGTATTCCAAATCAATTACATAATTCCATCAAATACTTAACTTTAAAACCCTAACCTTTTAACGTTTATTTTAGGGTTTTAGTATCATCTTCCTTAACATAATTCCCATACGCTTTTCCTATATAATTTTTCATGTAGAATTCATATATGAACTTAAATTTATCAAAATCCAACTCCTTCCCTTACTTTTCTTTTTGGCCAAGAGCTACCCTTAGGGTTCTAAAAATTCTATTTTTAATTTTAATACTTCCAAAGACATGTTCTCCATATATCCCTACAAAAATTCACCTTTTAAACTCGTTGGAAGCATCAAAATAACAAAAATCAAACCTTAGCATAGTAAACCAGCCTTGGCCAAGTAGCACCCCAAAGTTACCCAAGTTGAAATCTTTCAAATAACAAGGTTTAACTACCATCAATCAACTATTTTCTATCCCCTAATCCATATATAAACTTAGAATCAATCATAGCTCATGAAGAGGTAATTTGAATAGAAACCTAATCAAGATTTTCATCCATCAAAATCATGTTTAAAACCACCAATCTATAGAGTATCATAGACTAGGAAGAAAAACTAAGCTTTTACCTTGATTTAGGACTTGAAACTACCTTGGTTTCCCTTGTTCTTCTCCTCCTCCTTCTTCCTCCTCACTTGGCCAAAACTCTATTCCTCTCTTGCTCCTTGATGCTGGCTGAAAAGTGGCCAAAGAGAAGAGGAGGGTATATATATAGACTTGGCTCAAAATCTTACCATATGATAACCTAATTTACCATTTACTTTCACCACATCTCACTTGGCTTCATCTTGCTTCTCCCTCCCTTAGGTCACACCACATAGTCCTCTTAGGTGTCACTCCCATTGAATGAAGATACCATCTCATGGGACATCGAAGCATACCTGTGGGAAAATCTCTAATTTTTTATTCATAATTCCATTTTTCAATTCTATCATTTCACAAATTGTATTATTTCACTTAGGTCCTCTCCCTCCTCATTTGGTTCCATACTAACTGGAAAAATGGAGAAAAATTATGTCCCACCAAACTTATGGTTATTGCACCGTATAATCTCACGATATCGGTTAGATTTTTCCTGGATCTTGTTAAAATCACTATCTCCAAAAATTTATTTCCTTGTGCCAATATCTTTCTTTTGATGAAGAGAGATTTCTCTAATTTTTTTAGATTTTATTTTTCCCTCTAACTCCTCCAATTGAATTTTTCCCTTAATTGACCTTTTACCGATATAATTGAGCTTTAAATAATTTAAAGATAATATTTGAATTTCCAGAGGCTCAGAACAATTTTAAAATTTATAATAACCTCTTAGATAATTTTTCTAATTTTTTTATGAGTTATTGAGGTCCCTATATATTTTAAATAATTTAATTTGACCAATTTTCTCTTAATTAGTCAAAATTTCATGAAATCACAAAAAATTTCAAAATAAATTATTTTTATGCTACTTTCATCTTTTAGGTCTCAACATTATTTTAGACTCTTTATTCTATTTTTCATGATTTTTTAAAAACTTTTTTGAAGTTTTTGGTACACTTTCCCACTATGTTCTATCTTAAACGGATATTTTGAAAATGACAATCCAGTCCCTGGCCAAGTTTCAATTCAAAAGTTGTTTCGTCTATCTGTCTATGACATCACTTGACCCTTGGTCTATTTATATTATATATTTATAGGATTAAAATTAATAGGATGTGACACTTATGATTTGAAAATGCCATCTAGGAAAGGCATGAAATATAAATAATATTGTGTGATTTTATCAGAATGGATTATTTATTGAACCATTAAGCATGGTGCACATGATTAGGAATTATAGAGTGGGTTAAGTCTGTTACTATGATGTGATAATGCCTCTATTAATGCATAATAGTTGGCTCTTTTTTTCCCCTCATAGTGAGGGGATAGGCCCCCATACCTCTTCTTTGTTCCCTATAGTAAGGGATATGTCTTTATGACCTTTATGTTGAGGAAACTAGAGGTGTGTATCAGCTAGGTGCGAGTCGTGCCGGTAGACACTGTCCTTAAGAGTTATTTCACCACCGTAGGTAAACGTGAGTGTGCCACTCCCCAAGATTAAACGAACCCTTCTTGCAGAAAACAGAGTGACAAAACAATAGAAAAATATAACCCAGCAGCACAAAAACACAGAGAGGGAAGAAGAAAAATGCAGAGGAGGAACAAATTCTCGAAAACTCAAGAGTGGGGTGTAGAACACACTGTCCTGGACCGCTTTATATAGGCCTCGGGGACCTAACCGTTGGGCACCACCATAAACACGATTAACTCGTCGGTTTCATACGTTATTGCAATAATTTGTAATTATACCTTCGGTTGTGAACATTGGGTACGTTTAAGAAATAAATTCCAGACGTTACCAAACATTAATCCATGAGAAACAGCTTAAGGATTAATGGAGGATTAATCATGATTTGAAAAACTCCCAACGTTCAGTAACCTTCTGCTATTACGAAATTAAACGGTCAAAAGACGAATTTTTTGATAAGCTTTCTTAACACCATTTTATAATTTAATTTGCAAAAAAGTTCTATAAAAAGTGCCTGGTACCGTTCTAATTCATGCACAAGGGGGGAAATCACCAGTTTTCAACCGTGTTTCCCTCCGGGGGGCCGTTGTCGTGTGCGCGAGATCCTCCTTCTCCTCTAGGCCCATTCACTAGCCCAATAATGTATGATAGTATTTATACACTTGAGTTCCCTATCTCTTGGGCAATGTGGGACTTCACTTTTGACACACCCCTTTACATACACAACAATCCCCCATATATGTCAAAAGGGAACACGTACAGCTGAGTTACACATGGATATAACCATTTCGAGTCTAGTGTCTTTCGGACTATTAACCAGATCTAGACCAATAATACTTAGCACATAGAGATGTTAGTGAAGCTTGCTTTTATGAACCAACAGCTCTTGGTATGCGCTAGAGGTATCAAGAGTCAGATTATACCCCTACAATTTCTACTGTTTATGGCCGTTTTGCGCATTATAACGACCATACGTGTGCCTAGTTCTTAATGAATGCTCTAGAGATTTCGCCACGATCTCATGGGAGCGGCCCCACTCCACATTCGTAGAGGTGATTTCATCAAGTGTACTTGCGATGAGCACACCATCCCGTAGGATTATGAAATCATTAAGAGTTTTCACTCAGCCTCGCTAATAAATGCATTCTAGCACTTTCTCACATCATAGGAAGGGACTATGAATTTACAATAGTGCTAGCAGAACTAACAGACGACTTGTTTTTCCCATATAAACCTTCTTCATGGGGTCTCCAATCACAAAGGTTGGGTTTCCATCGTTGTTAATTTCATGTTGGCTTAAGTCCCATTCCCCTCGATGTTTCAATAATCTGTTTCTTCCCCAGGGGTTTCGTAAATGGATCCATCAGATTCACTTCTGATCTCACAAAATCGATTAAGACTACTCCATCTTTGAGCAACTGCCTTAGAATATTATGTCTCAATCGTATATGTCTACTTTTACCATTGAAGGTTTTGTTTTTCACTGTAGCTATTGTGGCTTGGTTATCGCAATGCAAAGACACTGATGGTGGTGGTTTTTCTCCCAATGGGATATTAGCTAAGAAGTTTTTCAACCACTCAGCCTCTGCACCAGCCAACTCCATAGCGATTAGCTTTGAATCCCTTGAGGATTTAGATAGAATGGTTTGTTTGGCTGACCTCCATGATATTGCACCACTGCCAAGAGTGAATATATAATCACTAGTGGATTTGGTCTCCTCTGAATCTTAGATCTAGTTAGCATCACTGTATCCTTCTAGTACAGTGGGAAATCCACTATAGAGAATACCATAACTTATGGTACCTTTCCAGTATCTCAATACTCTTACTAAGGCCACCCAGTGTTCACTGCTAGGACAGTGAAGTTCGCTAAATACAACAGACTCCCAATAATCTGTGCATATTTAGATTGAGCAACTGGTTTTCCTTTATTTTTAAACAAACTCACACTAGAATCATAAGGAGTACTCAACGGATCATCATCACATCCAAATTTTCTAAGAATTTTTTCAACATAGTGCTCTTGAGATAATAAAATGCCATTTTCAGTTTTTGTTATCTTAACACCCAAAATAACTTTTGCTTCACCCAGGTCTTTCATATCAAAATTAGAAGCAAGAAAACATTTAGTTTCAAACACAACATCTGGACAAGTACCAAAGATTAGCATGTCATCCACATATAAGCAGATAATCACACAGTCATTATACACAAGTTTGGTATAAACACACCTTTCTACCTCGTTAGCAGTGAAACCGCCATTAGTTAAGACTTGATCTAATTTTTCATGCCACTGTTTAGGCGCTTGTTTTAGGCCATACAAAGATTTCACAAGTTTACAGACTTTGTTTTCTTGCTCAGGAGTAACGCACCCTTCAGGTTGTACCGTGTAAATCTCTTCTTCTAAATCACCATTTAGAAAAGCTGTTTTAACATCCATTTGATGAATAAAGAGTTTATGAATTGAAGCCAGAGCAATAAGAATTCTTATAGAAGAAATTCTTGTCACTGGGGAAAAAGTATCAAAGTAATCAATGTTTTCTTTTTGTGTAAAACCTTTGGCTACTAGCCTCGCTTTGTACTTATTGATAGAACCATCAGGAAAATATTTTTTCCTAAAAACCCATTTACAGCCAATTAGTTTTGCTCTTGGAGGCAAGTCAACTAAAACCCAAGTTTTGTTTTGTTTTAAAGAATCAATTTCAGCCCGAATTGCTTCTTTCCAAAAAGGTGCGTCTGTAGAAGAGGTCGCTTCATAAAAATTTCTAGGTTCATCTTGTACTAAATAAGTGTAGAAATCATCTCCAAAGGAGGTTTCCTTTCTTTTCCTTTTACTTCTCCATAAACTTTTGACTACGTTTTCATTTGAGTTTTGCTCAGAAGAATTTTCAACAACTCTAGGGATACACTCAGCTTTCAAAGGCAAAGTGTGTTCAAAAAATTCTGCATCTTTAGTTTCAATAATTGTATTTCGACCCAAAACATCACTTTTTAAAACCATAAAATGATAGGCGGTACTTTGCTGAGCATACCCGATAAATAAACAATCAGCAGTTCTAGAACCTATTTTTCTCTTTTTAGGGTCAGGTAATAACACTTTTGCAAGGCACCCCCACACTTTTAAGTAATTAAGTAGGTGCAAAGCCTTTCCATAATTCATAAGGAGTTTTGTTTGTTTTCATATGGGGTACTCTATTTTGTAGAAAACAGGCAGACAAAATGGCTTCTCCTCAAAGGTTATCTAGTGCAACAGAGCTTACAAGTAAAGCATTCATCATCTCTTTTAGTGTTCTATTTTTTCTTTCCTCAACACCATTAGATTCTGGGGAATATGGAGGAGTTACCTCATGAATAATTCCTTCTTTTTCACAAAATTCATTTAATTGTAAAAATTCTCCTCCTCTATCAGATCTAGCTCGTTTAATTTTTTTGTCTAATTGATTTTCTACGTCAGCTTTATATGACAAGAATTTTTCAAAAGCCTCGTCTTTATTTCTTAACAAATATAATTTTGTATACCCTGAAAAATCATCGATAAAAATTACATAATATCTTTTACTACCTCTAGTCTCAATTTGTTTCAAATCACCTAGATTAGTGTGTACTAAGGATAACAACTTGGTTTCTCTTTGAGTAGGAAAATGTGATTTTTTAGTTTGTTTAGTTTCTACACACACTTCACATTTATTAAGAATATTATTTTTAATCCCTAATATTAGCCCTGGATGATAAAGCCTTTTTATATAGGGTTTACTTATGTGTCTTAATCTAGCATGCCACATATCAAAAGAATCAACATAAAACACGGGCAAGTAAGCAAAAGAAGCATTTCCATTCATTTCAGCAATGTTCAGTACAAACAATCCTTGATTGCAATAGTCTTTCCCAACAAGAACATTATTCTTTGTTATTACAATCTTGTCAGATTCGAATGACACCTTAACCCCAGCTTTCCCTAACAGAGCCATAGAAATCAGGTTAGCTCAAACATCAGGCACGTACAGAACTTCATTTAGTGCTAAGGTCTTTCCAGACGTGAGTTTCAGGACAACTTTTCCTTTTCCCAAAACTTTTGTGGTTCGGGAATCAACCAGATAAATATGGTCTTCTCCTTCTTCAAAGGAGGTGAACATGTCCTTATTCGCATAGATGTGCTTGGTAACACCTGAGTCTACCACCCACTTCCTCACATCGAAGATCACAAGGGCTTGTGAGACAACAACAATAATCTCATCATCATCTCCTTCCACCAAATTTATGTTTGGCTTAGGAGGATTTCTACCTTTACGGTTATTGTTTTTACCAGCTCTTTTCCTGCACTGAGCTGCGTGGTGACCTGGCTTTCCACACACAAAGCAATCTCCTTTCGTCTTGAATTTGGGGTTAGAATCATTAGGCTTGTAATCAAATCTTTTATTTCTAGGTTTAGTGTTGTACCTCTTGTCCTACGGCTTTGCTTCTACCAAATTTGCCTTTGTTGCCAACTCCTTTCCTCTAGCTTTCTGGATTGCCTTCCGGTTTGTGTCCTCAATGATGATGTGTGTGATTAGGTCTGATAGTGAAATTTGCTTCTGCTTATGCTTCAATTGTTGCTTATAGTCATTTCATGAGTTTGGCAGCTTCTCGATCAGGACCCCGGCCACGAACTCATCTGGTAAATTTATCTTCTCAACTCGGAGCTCTTCCAGTAGCTTATGGTATTCATTAATTTGAAGTTTTACATCCTTCTCTTCATCCATCTCCCATTTGTAAAAGTTCCCAACCAAGAACTTTTGCTTTCCAGCATCCTCAGCAATGTACTTCACGATCAATGACTCCCATATTTTATGTGCCTCCTTGTATATACAGTAGACATCGAACAAGTCATTAGATAAAGTGCTAATGAGTGTATGTCGGCAAACCTTATTGGCATTTGCCCAAGCATTCTTCTGGGCCTAGTTCGCATCAGTGGGGGGTTCAGGTTGGGTAAGAGCAGCAGCAACTCCATTCATGTCAAGGACAATGTACACACGTTCCTGCCACCGCCTGAAGTACTTTCCATCGAACACATCAATCTTGGAGACATCTGGGAATGGCTTGGTTAGTGGCACTGCAGGGAAGACAAGAGCATAGGCAATGTTGACAGTAGGGTCAGTATTCCCAGCAACAACATCATTACGGGACTCCATAGTAACTCTTAAGATTGTTGAGGAAACTCGAGGTGTATATCAGCTAGGTCCGAGTCGTGTCAGTAGACACTGTCCTTAAGAGTTATTTCGCCACCGTAGGTAAACATGAGTGCGGCATTCCCCAGGATTAAACGAACCCTTCCTGCAGAAAACAGGGTGACAGAACAGTAGAAAAATATAACCCAGCAGCACAGAAACACAGAGAGGGAAGAAGAAAAATGCAGAGGAGGAACAAATGCTCGAAAACTCAAGAGCGGGGTGTAGAACACACTGTCCTGGACCACTTTATATAGGCCTTGGGGACCTAACCGTTGGGCACCACCATAAACACGATTAACTCGTCGGTTTCATATGTTATTGCAATAATCTGTAATTATACTTTTGGTTATGAATGTTGGGTACGTTTAAGAAATAAATTCCAGATGTTACCAGACATTAATCCATGAGAAACATTTTAAGGATTAATGGAGGATTAATCACGGTTTGAAAAACTCCCAACGTTTAGTAACCTTCGGCTGTTACAAAATTAAATAGTCAAAAGAAGGATTTTCTGATAAGCTTTCTTAACACCATTTTATAATTTAATTTGCAAAAAAGTTTTATAAAAAGTGCCCGATACTGTTCTAATTCACGTGCAGGGGGGGAATCGCTAGTTTTCAACTGTGTTTCCCTCCGGGGAGCCGTTGTCGTGTGCGCAAGATCCTCCTTCTCCTCTAGGCCTATTCACTAGTCCAATAATGTATCATAGTATTTATACACTTGAGCTCCCTCTCTCTTGGGCAATGTGGGACTTCACTTTTGACACATCCCTTTACATACACAACATTTTAATCATCTCCCATTGTGAGAGATAAGCCTTCTTGGCCCTTAAAATCCACCATAACTATGGATGTGATTTATGAGATTGCATATACTTAATTGCATTGAGATTTGATTTTTTGATCATGGATGTATTTTTTTAATTGTCCCACTTGATACCTCATGAGTACATGTTGACATGTATTATGAATTAAAAAGATGGTTAATAAAGCTTTTGTGTCACTTTGTGGTTTCTAATTTTTTCAGGTGAAGGTTGTAGTGTTAATCCATCAGGAAAAGCTCTAAAAGCTTAATGTGCTGTTATAACTTATATAGCCCTCCTCATTTCTTTTTATATGCTAACTTGTTGTGTATTACCACTTAGGACTCATCTACTTGGTTTTCTTGACTTAATATTTTTTATTAATGATTCTCTAATGGGAGTGCTGATAAAAGGCCAGAGGCCTCTAAGTTTGCATATGACATTATGTTGCAACTATTAACTTTTTACTGATGGAGCTCTATAACTTATTTTGAAAGGATTTATAAGTTCTTAAGTTTGAAAGTGTTGGGTTTTTTTGATTGGGCTTATAGTTTGAATGTTGTTTCTAATCTTCGAAAGTCCAAGGCCAGGTTGTGAATTTATATATGTTGTTTTATCTGTTCAGTCAAGGGCATGTTTCTCTTTTAAAACTATGTGAGGTGGGCTGAGCCTTTTCCAATATAAATTGCTTGTAACGCAAGTTACTTCGTTAAAGTCCACCATAGGGAGTGAGTACAATTGGCTGGAAAAATTAGAGGGGATGAGAGGTAAAAGATTTTGTCCTTTTCCCCTCCATCCTCTCAGTCCCATCTAAAAGCGGGATTTTAGGGGAAGGGGGAATAATCTGCCAGTGCTAATTATACATTTTTTACATTTTAGTTTAATTGATATAACTAAAAATATATTTAAAAATTTGTCCTAAGCCGCTTTGCTTTCATGCATAGCGGCCAGTGTCTCATTCTAGAAATTGTTTCTTGTAAGGGAAAACATTGCAATGTGAGCTTACTAAGATAAACGTATTTTTTTGTTGTGGCGCCAAATCTCTTTCAGTCATTTGGTTTGAGAAAAATTGGGTAATGAAAAAAAAATCACGATTTTTCATGGGCAGCGACCATTTGGTTCAAAAAAATTAGTAGGAAAACATTTTCTATCAGAATAATGATTTTTCTTTAAACAAATGAAGACTTGAAGAGCCCAAAGACAAATTTGGCCATAAAATATTATCTCATGAAGACTTGAAGACTGATCGAGGCATCAAAGTGGTCTCATATCAAGGCCTATGAGGCTCTTCTAATCCCTCATCATGGCCCCTCAATGGTTGTTGGTCTAGTTAATGGCATCATTTCTTTTTGGGAACGCAATGACATCACGTTTTCTGCCAAGCTGATTCATTATTTCTCTCAAGAAATAAAGGGGCCCCGGTTTTTTAGTGGAATACTGTGAGATGCTTGTTATCCGCGACTTTCTCAGGCACAAGATGAAGCTTTTGAAAACATTCAGAGAACGTGGACTGCTGAATAATACTCTTTTATTGAATAGTGAAAAATGTCCATACAAAATACATAAGGTCAGCCACCTAAATATGCCTGCAGAAGACGGAAAACTAAATGGGCTTAAAACAACAGTGAGGCCCCGAGCCCAATACACCTAAAACCCCAAAATGATTACAACAAATACATCTAATATCTAATACCCCCCTCAAGTTTGGGGCTGAAACAAGTCAGAAGCTCCTAACTTGCCTAACAATCTCAGTTGCGTTTCTTTTCCCACAGCCTTAGTTAAGATGTTGGCTTCCTGATTAGCAGATTTTACATGCTGTAATTTTACCAACCCATCTGCCACTTTTCCCTCACAAAATGACAATCAATTTCTATATGCTTAGTGCGCTCATGAAATACAGGGTTGGTGGCAATGTAGATAGCTGATTTGCTATCACAAAATACATTAATTGGACCTTGTACAATAATTCCCAGATCTGATAACAATCCCCTAACCCAAACAACTTCAGATACTGCTGTACCCAAAGCTCGATATTCAGCTTCTGCTAAAGATCTGGAGACAGTAGCCTGCTTTTTGGTTTTCCAGACAATGAGGGAGTCTCCTAATTTGAGGAGATATCTCGTGACCGACCTCCTCATGGTCTCACACGACCCCCAGTCTGAATCACAAAAACACTTCAGCTCCATGTCTCCACTTGAGCTCAACTGAATCCCAAGACCAGGAGATTGCTTTAGATATCTTAACACTGAGGCTGCTGCCCAATGAGACTTCATGGGCTGCTGCATAAACTGACTCAAAACCTGCACAGGAAAAGAAATATCAGGCCTGGTCATTGTCAAATAAATCAGCTTGCCAATCAGTCTCCTATACTTCCCTCATTCCTACAGCAGATCCTCTTTTCGATGTTTCTTTGCTTCAAATGCAACTAATCTCAAGTGCTGTGGCATTGGCAGTGTGAGTGGCTTACATCCACTCATTCCTATCTCTGCAAGAAGATCCAGAACATATTTTTTTTGGGAGATCATAATACCCTCTTCAAATCTAATAACTTATATCCTTAGAAAATATTTCATGATTCCTAAATCCTTAATTTTAAAATGACTGTGCAGAAAACATTTTACTTGTTCAATTCGCTGTTCATTATTTCCAGTTATCAATAGATCATCCACGTAGACCAAAATGATTACAAAACCATCATCATAGTGTTTAGTGTACAAAGAATAATCATATTTACTCTATAGGAAACCTCCTTTAAGCAAAGACAAAGATAATTTTTGATTCCATTGCCTTGAAGCTTGTTTAAGTCCATATAAAGACTTTTTAAGTTTACAAACCATATTATTTCCTTGCTCTTCAAAACCTTGAGGAATGGTCATAAACACTTCTTCACTAAGATCTCCTTGTAAAAAGGCATTATTCACATCCATTTGATACAAAGACCAACCATTTACAGCAGCCAATTTAAGAACAACTCTAACGGTCACCATTTTCACTACAGGAGAAAAGGTTTCATTATAATCAATTCCTTCTACTTGATTATACCCTTTAGCTACCAATCTAGCCTTATACTTATCAATAGAACCATCAGGTTTATACTTTATTTTATAAAGCCATTTGCAACCAATTGGTTTCTTGTTCTTAGGCAAAGGAACTATATCCCATGTTTTATTCTCTTCTAAAGCTTGAATTTCATTTTTCATAGCATCAATCCAATTATGATCCTTGATAGCTTCATTATAGTGAGTAGGTTCAAAAACACTATCAATGGAACACAGAAAGCACATTTGGGATGGAGAAACGTTTTCATAAGAAATGTAATTCTCAATGGGATATTTACAGCTAGATTTAATATTCTACCCTAAGTTTGATTGATCTAAAGCTGACTGTGTGAGATTACATATATAATCTTTAGCCCATATAGGAGGTCTTCTTTCTCTATTGGGTCTAATTACAGGATGAGTAATATCCCTATTAGAATTAGGTGAATCTGCCTCATTTCCTGTTACAAGTGGCTCATTCTCTTTGGATGTTTGATGCTGTAAAGATATATCATTAAATTCATCAAAGAAGAACATCCGTTTTATTTCATTAGATACTCCCCCTTTATCAATGCCATTAACCTTTTTGAAAGGAAAAACGTGTTCAACAAATTTAACATGCCTGCTCACAAACAACTTGTTATCTTTCAAATTTAACAGAACAAATCCCTTTTGATTAGGAGGATAACCTAGAAGGCCCTTCATCTTTCCATCCAGAAGGCCCTGCAGGATGCATTTATCAGGGTAAAATGATAGAATACACATAGTTTCCCTTATTATTTGTGAGACAGATATCAAGTTAAATTTGAGTTCAGCAGCATATAGGATCCCTTTTAATTCTATTCCATTATGAAACCTAACATCTCCTATGTGAGTCACAGAAAATCTATCCCCATTAGGAATCTTGGTAGTTTTAATAGGTCCATTATAAGGTTCATACTTATCTAACAGTCCTAAACTGCTAACCATATGAGTTGTGGCTCCAGAATCAATAACCCATTTACTATAATATGAATTAGAAGTAGAGAGATTATTCAAACCTATACCAGTAAGCACGTGGGCATTAGTTTCTGAATCTTTCTTCAACATTTTGAACAGTCGCTCATATTGTTCCAGAGTAAAACTTGGAGACACGACACTGGACGTATTTACAAGTGCCTCTGCTTCTCGATGGCTAGTACCTTGATTCCCTTTGGCTTCTTGACTCTGTTTTCCTCGGTTCCCTTTAAAGTCTGAAGGGAATCCCACTATTTCCCAACATCTATCCTTTGTGTGACCCTTCTTATGACAGTGGTCACATTCAGGTAAAGGAGTACCTCTCCCTCTACCTCTTCCTCTACCTCTCCCCCTTGCAGTCATGGCCAGACCTTCACTGGGCACAATCTTTTCCAAATTCGCAATGTTTCTCTGGGCTTCATCTTCTAGAATCATTGCGTAGGCCAGGTTGACCGTAGGAAGAGGCTACATAAGGAGAATCTGACTCCTTGCACTGGTATATGCTTCATTAAAACCCATTAAAAATTGCAATAATTTCTGTCTCTAGCTCACCTCGTGATATGCTTGGGAAGCAGAACAATTACACGTCGGGATAGCCATCAGGTTCCCTTGTTCTTCCCATAGCTCTTTTAGCCGAGAATAGTAACCGGATATGGAAAGCTCACCTTGTCGAAGAGAATGAATTTCACGGTGTAGGTAGAAAATCCGTGACCCTAAAATTTTATCAAATTGTTCCTTCAGGTCGTCCCAGGCCGATGACGCTTCTTGAAAATAAACCAGACTATTGGCGAGGTCCTTAGAAACAGAGCTCAGTATCCACGACAAAACGACGGCATTACACCTTTCCTAGTGATCATGAAGTTTGGAGTCTTGATCCTTCTTCTTGCACGAGCCATCGATGAAACCAACTTTATTTTTTCCTCAAAGAGCTATCAGCATAGCTTTGCTTCAAACCGTATAATTTTCACTCCCCGTCAAGATTAAGCCGATAATGGATGTTCCTTGAGTATCTGAAGGATGCAGGAACATGGGACTGGTGAAATCAATCGACGTGGCCGCAAGATTCTTTTCTTCCCCCATGATGCTGGTCGCAATCTCTGATCGGTACGATTCTTGATCGGTGAGGGTTAGATATGTGAGGGTTTCTTGATTTCTCGAGCTGGAACAGAGGGCGCTGGAACCTTGTTAGAAGGCAATCCACTTCACTTCTTGGGTTTCCGGTGTTCGTAGGTGGGCTTTGTGTGATGGGCTCAAAGATACCGTTGATGGACTTGGACCAACCTCCGCTTTGATGCCATGAAAACATTCAGAGAACGTGGACTGCTGAATAATACTCTTTTATTGAATAGTGAAAAATGTCCATACAAAATACATCAGGTCAGCCACCTAAATATGCCTCCAGAAGACGGAAAACTAAATGGGCTTAAAACAACAGTGAGGCCCCGAGCCCAATACACTTAAAACCCGAAAATGATTACAACGAATACATCTAATATCTAATAGCTTTGAGCACCACATCAGTTGCTTCTTTTTTTTTCCTAGTAAGGTTCTTCTTTTTCTCTAGTATAAAGTTTTGTATTCGTGTTTTTTTAATTAAGCAACTATTTAGAATTGTTCACTGATGTTCAATCGTTGACATAGCTAAGCTTTCAGTTTGTATATTCAGAAAGAAAACTAAAAATGTTTTTTTTGTGTTCGTGAAAAATGATGGAAGATTAAATCCTCGCGTCAAAACTGAGAAATACAAGGGAGGTATATCTTACTCTTTTAATCATGGGAATTCTTCTCTTATCCAAAAAAAAGGAAAGTATTCGGTCTTTCTTGTGGCTGAATAGAAATTCTTTGGTTTGAGCACATCATTTACTCGGGTAATACATAAGTGCTTCAATAGCGGGGAGGATCGGCAGTGCTCATTAACTTTTTCAAAACTAATTCAGATAAATTGATTTTTTGTCTTCATATTTTACTTGGAAACTTACTTTGATTGGTACATAAAAAATAAAGCATAACGGAGCGTCTAAGCATGACATAGCATAAGTGGAATTTTGTTTGAAAGCTGGAATATCGTGCATGAAATTGAGATTTGTATAGAGAAATTCCAATTGACGGTCATTACAAAATGAATGAGACAATAAATTGGAATTTGTTGATGCAAATTCCAATTTCTTCTTAAAGGTTAATAAATGCCAAATCCCCCTACATGCTCACTCCTTCATTTGTGATTTTGTTTGGCCCCATCTGGTATCTTGTTGCGACAAAAACGTGGCAAAATGTTAAAGGCAAGGGCTCTAATATGGGGTCACTTTAAAAAGTATCTTTTTTAAAAAAATAATATTATATTCTTTTATTAAAGGTAATACGTTAAAATTGCTCAATTTTTCAACCCATTTTCATCCAATCAAGCATAATATTTTTGGTCAACTCATTTTACATCCTGGTGCATCCCAAATAGGCACTCAATTGAAAATTTTTCATTCCCTTTCTTTCAATTCTATCAAGTTTTTCTTTTTTCATGCTAATCAATCCTCTAAACCAAATGGGCCTTATTACATCGTTGGGGTCTTATCTCTTTTTTTTTTTTTTCAACTTAAGTTTTTTATTTTATTATATTTTAAAGAGGTAAAATTTTTTAAAACATTATTGTAAAATTAACAAGATACCATGTTGATATTAATAAAATCATCATTTCAAATGTATATAAAGATATTTTAACATGTATAAGTGAAATGACATGCTTTCAAGATTAAAAATTAGAAAATAACAATTCTGATGTGGATTTCTTTTTCTTTTTTTTTTTTTGAGAAAATGATCAAAATGATATTTAAATACTAAGTAAGCATTACATATAAGAGACAAAAGAAGAACAACGATTAAGTGTCACGTCCAAAAAATTTTATCCTCGCAATGGAAGTTAAAAATTAGAATGAGAACCAATATAAAAAGCAGATAGACGGGTGAAATAACTTTTAATGTGAAACTCTAATAAAGCCTGGACTAATATTTTTATAATTATCAGTCTAGGAAAAACAAAATTGAAAAAAATTCCTAAAAAATTATAAAAATATAAATTAGAGGTTTTGAAACCTCATTTGAGTCTTGGAAAGTGAAATTGGTATGAAAATAACTTATTACGGAATTTTCCAAAAACGGAGGTTTTTTAGAAAAATAGTAAAAAAATTGGAGGAAAATAATTATTTTAAATAGTTAGAGGCCTCAATAATTCTAAGAAAAATATGCAATAATTATCTAAATATTTTATTGAATTTATGAAATTTATTTTAGGCCTTAGAAGCACAGGAATTAATTTTAAGGAATTTATTTCCCACAACCTTATCAATAAAGGCCTATTAGGGAAAATTTTAAAATAAATAGTTAGAGGTGAAAAAAAATTATAGAAATTTCTAGATCATATTATTATATTAAAAGAGGATTTTTCATGAAGATAAATTTATTTTTGGAGGTCTAGAAAAATTATAAAAAGTTACGGGTGAATAGTAACCGATAAGTTTCATTATTGCTTGTAATTAATATTTTATTGTTGGGCTAAATTCTTGAAACTTTTCAGATCATAAGTGGGCCCCACATTGGCCCAAGAAAGTCCTAAAAATTCGTGCAAACTTGTCCCAATTAATTAAGTCCAATTAAGCCCAATTCTCACATACAAATCAATGGAATATTCCTGGAATATAGACACATGGCATGATCAGATTTTTTGAGACACTTGATGGCTGCCATTTAGACTCTTAAGTATGGCTGCCATTTAGCCTCTTAATTGGCAGAATTTTGTGCCACAAATAAAGGCGGAGATGTCAGCAAATTTTTCTATAAATACCCCCCTAAAATACATTAAAATAGGTAAAAATTGACAAAAGAGGGGAGGTGCTGTCCAATTGTCTTCTTGAGCTTTGGAACTGATTTTAGTTAATGCTTTTGGACAACGATTCATCAAGGTATGTGTAAGCTTTATTATGGTTAAGATTAAAGCTTTTTTTTGTTGAATATTTGAATTATAATTCAAGGTGAAGTTGCTACCATATTTCGATCAAGACATGTATAGATTAGGAAAGGATAGAAGCTTTAGAAATGAGTTGGAATTATCATGTTTAAGTAGTGTTTGGATTGATTTTTGGAAGAAAATCAAGTTAGGATTCTTAAGGGTATATTTTGGCCATGATGGGTTCTTGATGTAGGAGTTTGTTTTGATGTGTTTTGATTATTCTAATGGGTTTAAAAGGTGTTTTTGTGTAGGTAAATACCAAGGAAAAGTGTTTAAAATGATTGGAATCAAAAATAGAATTTTTGAAAAATATATACCCCTATTTGGCCAAGTGTAAAAGGGAAGGAATGCGATTTTCACAAATCTAAATTAATATTTGGATTCTACATAAAAAAAAATTATGTAGGAATGAGCTAAGAGATTATTGGAATCAAAGGAGAAATAATTATGTCAAAAATCAAAGAAAAAGAGGATTTAATTAAGTTTAAGGTTAAGTACTTGTGATCAAGTGAAATGGTTGATAATGTGACTTGTGGTTATGCTTGAATTGATAGGTTTTGTGGAGAAGAACAAGGGAGAATATTGAACCCTTAAGGAGGCTGAATTGAATCAAGGGTAAAAGGTAGCATTGAACTTATAATTTGATTGTTTATCTTGCTGCTAATGTGTCTACGTTGGTTGCTTTAAATTGATGAATTTATGTTATGACGATTGTTGATTTTATAGCATTTGATATGCTTTGGCCAAATGCACAATGATATGTTAATGTGAACAAATACTTGTTTCTTTCCTTGGCATAATGCATGACATCATTTTACATTACTTGAGGATGTCTTGAAGTTTTATAACTCATCACATTATGTAATGCTTGATTAACATGATAATTATAGTTCATTACTACTGAGATTTCTATGAAATCTCATTCCTTTCTTTGTTAAATTATGCACTAGCTAGGGAATGGAACAAACAAGGGCAAGGGCAAGGAGATAGTATTGGAGTGATGAGACTATATGAGTTTCATGACATTGTATTCTCATTATGTTATATTTTGGGGAACCTTGATATAATTTTGTAATGAATTATGAGTGTGGTACACTTGAGATCATGTAATTATATTGTAGTATTTACGTTTATAAGTGCTGGTCCGATATGGTTGGATTGTGATATGAGAAAGGAAGAAGGAAAATTTCAAGGACTTATGATAAAGGGGACAGAATTACCCTAAAAAGGTTAATTTTGTGACACATCAAATAATAAGCAAATATATGAATTTGGACATAAAACTTGGTAGACTTATAGATCTCATTTTTTAACTTTAAATCAAGTGGTAGATCGTCAAATTTAGAGTTTTGTGCTAAGAGATATGCCCTTCCAAAGTTGGGCTAAAATATTAAAAAAATTGAAAAAAGACCAAATGAATAGTGCAACTTGACTAATTTTCTGGCTCTGTTTTGTAATGATATGATACGAATGGTTATTTTTCCATGAAAGAATACATGACAAGATTCAAGTAAAAATTGGAACCATCTCATTTTGATTTTTTTAAAATTAGTTATGAATTTTTAAAGTTGGCAAAAATTTCAACGAATAGTGAATAGTAATTCGAAGCCAAAGTTAAAATTTTGAAACTTTCTCATACTTAAGGCTTATATAATAGTTCCGTATGGTTCCAATTGTCATATAATGGGATAATAAAAGGAGGTGTGACATTAAGAAAATTAACAAGCTCTAGGGAGAAAACTTTAAGAAATCCTATTCTAACATCTACAAAAGCTTTTAATAGGTGAGTTAAATCTTGCTTGATGATGTTGCTAGAGCTTTTCAAAGAATATTGATAAAGATAATTTTTTCTTTTAAGTGCCTAGATATGAAGAGAAGTTATCGTAGAAGAGAATAAAGATGAACAAATGATGCAACAAATACCACCTCTCAAACATTTGAGGATAAAGGTAGAATCACCATGGAACTTCTTACTCTAAGTGAAGCGTTAGATAGTTGACCCTAAAAATATACCCATAGATGGCAAAAAGATAACTAGCCATGCTTGAAGCAATAAAGAATAATAGTCCAACCAGTAATATTGAAATGGAATTGAGAATTAGGAGACAAGTGGTGAGGGCTCTGCTGTTTTGATTACTGATTACAATTAAAAGCCATTTGATAAAAGGAAAGAGAGGATTTAACCTCTCAAGAGACCAAAAGATTAGGAGATTTTCCTTCATGCAAGAAAGTATTGTGATTCCTCCATATTGGATTTAATAGAGTGATAATACGTTTCAGGAGATGAGTGTGTCCATTTTTATAGGGCTCAACCAGAGTAACTTTTAACTAATAAAGAAAACTGAGAATTCTGATTAGTAAATCTAATATTGAAACATTCCAGCCATACTGCCTATGAGAAAGGGAAAGTACAAAATAGGTGTCTAAGAGTCTCCTCACCTTGACAACCAAGTAAATACTGCCTAGAAACATTCGAATGATGCAAATGGAGAATATCACTAGAAGGCAAAATTCAATGAATTAATTTCCATGTAAGCAAGAGATATTTAACCGGACGAGAAATAGACCATTACGATTTCCCAAAAAAGGTCTTTTATCCTAGAAAAGAGCTGAGATTGGCCAAGGGGGAAACTATCTTTAACAAAATATAAGCACGCCTTGTTTCTATTCCATAGGATTTGATTAGGAATATTGATAAATGATAAAGGAATACTTAAAATAGCATGTGCAATAGGAGGACGATAAATAAATTTTACCAATAGAACATTCCATCAGATTGGATTCCGACTAAAAAGGATATGTACTAGTAAATCTTTAACTATTTGATTTCCATCATAATTTGAAGATTTAGATGGCATGGGCCACCACAAGGGATGGTTGAGAGGGTTTGATGATCCATTTCCAACCTTCCATTGCAAATGAATAAGAATAAGATCTTTGTGCTTTATAATTCCTTTCCAAATCCAAAAGGAATTGTAATGCCCTTTTATGATAGTTGCTTGCGATAAGTCAATAAAATTAATTTTTAAGGTATTAGCAAGCAATGAAAGGGGAGAAGTAATAATTCTTCAAGGCTATTTAGCTACCAAAACCTTATTAACCAAGTAAGCTAGCCCAATACTAAGGCGTCCTTCATCAATAGGTAAGAAGAGTTTCTCCTTCCTAAGCAAATGAATCTTCTTTTTATCTACATATGATCCCCAGAAGAAATCAAGGCAAAGGGAATCAATGCAATCAAAAATATGCTTGGGTAACAAGATAGAAGACATGAAATGAGTATCAACAGCTGAGACAAGAAACTTGATTAGTTGAAGTCAAGAGGCCTAAGACAATAAGCAAGCTTTCCATGCAGCAGTTCTTCTATCAATCATTTTCAGGACATGAGTATATAATTGCGATTTTATTACATCATAGATCTATCCAAGTGCCTAAATATTTGCCTAATCTTGCTGAAAAGCTAATATTCAAGAATTGAGACAGCTAAGTCTAAGAGAATGGGAAACATTTAGGCTAAAAATAAGCAAAGATTTAGAAAAAGTTAACCTCTTGACCAAACCAATAACAATATTGATCTAAAGCAATCTTGATAGTACCACAACACTATGGAGAGGACATTTGTAGCAAGAATATATAAGTATGGTGAAAAAGGGTCCCTTTGACAGATACCTCTAGAGGAGAAAATAGGCTAAGAGAATTGGCCATTAAAAAAAATATAATATTGCACATTGGAAATATATTGCTAAATGAGATTAATTTACTTGTGAGGAAAATTCATGCATCTCATGATAACTAAGATAAATTCCCAAGATAATTTATCAAATGCCTTTGAGAAATTAACCTTCAAAACATCTAATTTTCTTCTAACTTGCTTGGTATTCTGAATTTGGCTTATTAGGTCAGCTACAAGAATGATATTATTAGAAATAAGCCTTCCTTATGGAAAGCACTTTGGGCTAGGCATATATACTTCTTAAGATGCTTTTGGAATCAATTTTCCAACACTTTGAAAATGATCTTGTAGACCACATTACAAAGGCCAATGGATCATAGATTCTTGAAAATTTGAGGCTTATCAATTATGGTGATCAAAGTGATATTGTTTTTATTCAAAGAATACAACAAATGTTCAAACCTCTAAAAAGAACACACCATATCAAAGAGGTCATGATGGACAAGATCCCAGTATCTTTGAAAGAAATTAGTATGAAATTCATCAAGGCCAAGAGCATTATCCTTCGATAAAGAGAATTGCTTTGCGGATTTCCAAGATAGAGATAGGTGCCAATGGAAGAGCATGATCCTAGTCAGAAACGAATAGGAATTTGTTCAAACTCATGAAAAATTTGCTTTCAACTACGAACAAAAGAAGGATTATAGATCTCATTCAAATGATGAAAAGCCATGACACTTAATTTAGCTTAATCATCTGTCAATGAGCCATCAACTTGTTGTAAACATTTAATCATATTCCCAGATGTCCTTCTATTAACAAAAGAATGAAAGTACTTAGTATTTCATTCACCCTATGCATGCCTTTTAATTTTTCCCCTTTCATCCCAATAACTAAGCTCACAACCATACAAAAGTCAAGTTCATGACAAGATTCAATTAATTCAAAATCAACTTTGAAGAGGAAAAATTCACAAGGGATATTTGAAATGATAAGTGAGCCACCTTTACTTCTGCCCTTTGGATCTTGTGGGATAAACTACCTACTTGATGCCTACTCTAGTTGGTAAGAGTATTTAGTGTATGGCTCAGCTTATTATGTACTTTGAAACTTGGAGAGCCTAAGATAGGTTGAGCCCAATAATCAAAGACTATGTTAGAAAATTCCATGAATTCGTACCAATAAGATTCAAAGTGCTTAGCCCTAGAGTGATAATAAGCAATTTTACTAGAGAGAAGAATAGGATTGTGATCTAAAGTAGCCATTACAAGAGTTTGTATATGAGAATAAGGAAAAATATTAGCTGAGCTAGTATTACAAAAAGCCATGTCAATTCATTCACGAACTGAGTTAAGGCCATTTCTTAGATTGCTCCAAGTAAAGGCAAGTCCTTTTTAGGTGATCTTAATCAAGTTGTAGCTATCTAAACATTCAAGAAAAGCCGAAATCCTACTTGAGGAGCCATGACAATTTAATTTATCGTCAATTGGGATTATTTGATTAAAGTCCCCAGTAAATAACTAAGGCATGTCAATATTTTAAGAGATACAAATCATCCAGTTTCGTAATGCATTTTTAATGAAGATATTGGTGGACTGTAAACAAAAGAGTATAATAGGAAGGGGTATTGACATTCCCATTAACTTTGAAGTGACAAAAGTAGACTGATATTTCAAGGATAGAAACATCAATATCAGGAATCCAAGCTAAGATAGTACCTATACTTCTTCTAACAGCATTAGTACCAACATAGTTAACATAAATTAGATTCAAAAGGGGCTTGCAAGCAGCTGCTACAGAAATTTTTGATTTAGATATAAGGATGAAATCAGGTCTATGTTTCCAATTTAGTCGGCAACATTTCTAAACTATTGTTGTCTTTCAAAACCTACCGTAATTCCAACTCATTGCCCTCATTGATGATTGGGAAGCTATTCAAAGGTAGCTTCCCACATTCTCATGATACAATTATGAGCCAAAACAGATTTTTAAGATAAGGACAAAGAGAAAAAATGAAATTGCTTTAGATTTTTAGCAACATGATCAATGAAGAAGAAGGTCTCAAGTGAACGTTTCCTATTAGGTAAAGATGGCAAGAGAGTCATTTTGAACAACATGAGGCTCACAAAAGAAAATATTATACCAAGAGAGCATTTAAACATTTTCTTAAGTGGCACTGCAATGTCAAAAAAAAAATTTTAGAGCCTTATCATCTTGCTTTGTTTTTTGAAATACAACAATTACTCTTCTTTGTAACAGTAGAGACACCCTGAGAAGAAACAAATCTGTTGCCAAAAGCAAAAGACCTTTTCTCTGAGTGTGTTCTTTATAAATAAAATTTGATTGATCCTTATCATGACAACCTCTTTTTGTTTTTTTTTAAATGCTCCATTTTATTGGAACTTTGGTTCTCTTGCTTGATATTTAGTTTAATTTCCTCCTTGAAGAGATCCTCCTTAGACTTTTAAACCCATCAAAATTTAGATGAGGCCATTGGTGATGACTTATGGTGAATAGCAAAAATATCTATAGAAGTTGAATGTCTAGATAATTTTCCAAGCTAAAATCTTTTTACCAAGCTTAAAAGCACAATAAGTATCTAGAGATGCTTGCAAAATCTGATCATTGTTAGTGTATGAGTTATCCCAATTACTCACACTAACAGTTCTTCTTTGCTTAACTCCAGAAATACCAAGCCCCTTTTTAATATTCCTCTAAAAAGATTTTTTTTTTTATAGAACATTCATTTTCCATCCACATGAAGCACCAGAGGTTTAAAGGATCCCTTCTCATTTACAATTTTTACTTTGAAATTATCAACTTTTTCCTATCAAAATCATTCCAAAAACAAACAAAAATGTTGTTTGGATTCATGAGAAAATTGTGAAGAGTCTTGGCAATAAAAGTTGTGTGCCTAACATGGTAAGTCAAATACATCTTACCAATACAGAGCTGTAAAGAAGCTGCAGGAACACATTTTTTGTAATATCCTGAAATTCTAAGTCAAGGTTTAATGATATTTAAGCTTAATTTAGGGGAAAATCTAAGTGGTTAAGCCTTGAAATATGTGAAAACAAAAGTGAATATTGTTGTTTAATTTGAAGTTAATTGAAGCATAAAAATACAACAAATGATGATTGAAAGCCATGTCTTTTAGACTTTTTATAGTAGTCTTGGAATTTAGAGATTTTAAAGAGTCAAAAAAATATTTCTCAATAATTCTTTTTGTATTTGAATTTAACCTTTTCAATGAATCATAATTTACATATTTTGGAAGTGTATAGAATTAATTATGAATTTTTAAAGTTAGGCTACCTTGCTACTTATAAAATTTTGAACAGTGCTTGTAAATCATAATTTTCAACGACCAAATGATAAATTTTTGAATGATTCTTTTTGCATTGAAAACTAAATATCTCAAGCTTTCTAAAGAGGTTTAATTTTCAATTTTGGGAGATTTGTGTAGTTAGTTATAATTCTTGAAGTCAACCTATCCTGTCTATGTCACTGGCTGTAGAGAATGCATGAAATCTATTATAAATCAAATCCAAAAACATGAAAAACAAAAAGGTTTTGTGAGATGGTGACTTGGACTCTATTAGAGCTTTGATTTCTAACATTTAGGGATCATTTTTAAGGTTCCTAACACCTCAATAAATGATTCTAACTTCTTTTCTAATAATCTTTCTTAGTTTTTTAGATTTAAAGTTTTGAAAATCTTGGGTTTGAGTGGAATTTTGAAATCGACTAAACTTTCACTGAATATTTTGATTTCAAATGAGTTATTAGGACTAGATTAAGTTTTTAATTAGTTTAATTATTGTTGAAATTCATTTTTGTGAAGATTTGAGCTAGGGTTTACTTCTTGAATTGGGATTTTGATTATTTATGGTTATGTGATTATTGAAATTGAGGTTTGAGGATTGGTCTATGTTAATACAAGTTAGAATTGATGTTTAATTGGTTTAGAGTGTTGATTTGAATTCATGTTCAGATTTGGGTATTTTTGGGGATGAATCCCAGATGCAAAAATTAGGGCTTTTAATCAATTGGTGTAGTTGGAAGTCAATTGAGGTTTCTTATGAGCTGTTGGACCTTTTGGAATGGTGCATTTGAGTTTGGTTTGGTTAATTTGAAGTTGAGAGGAGTTGAGGGTTGAGTTAGGATTTTAAGTCCCCATTTATTATTGTTAATCACCCTTATTAGTTGTTATGGTGATTTCATTGTGTGTTTGTGTAGATGATTTATGATTAGTGTTTTTGTGCACAAGCCTTTTTAATGGTGGTAATCAATCCTTGCTTAGGCCAGAGATAACCACTTTCCACTCATTATATATGCTAATATATTGTTTGTGAGTAGTTTTGTTACTTTAAAAGATATGTTAACAAACATTTGAAATTATATTGATTTAATGAAATTAAATAAGTCTTGTGGAGTTGGGTTTTGAAAATGCAATCCTTCGAGTTCATGATATCATGTTATACTTATGAGTTTTGATTTGGAAATGGATTATGTAATTTGGAATTGATGGAATGCATTCTTGAGCATGATACATATGATAGGAATTTATGAAGAATTTGTGTTTGTTACTGTCACATGATAAGTGCCTCCATTAATGTATGATGGTTGGCTCCACAACCTCTTAGTTTTATCCCCCAAAGTGAGGGACAAGCCTTGGGGTTTCTTTATATTCCCTATAGCTATTGCCTTTTTGGCTCCTTCTCCTAGAGTAAGAGATTGGCCTTATGGACTTTTACTTCTGTCACAGTGAGGGAAGGTAGTTATAAGGATTACATATACATAATGACATTAATTTATGAACTATGAGTTAGGAGAATCGATGTACAAGTTTGAGAACTGTTGTTATATAAGATATTTTAGATGTTCATATACTCTTTCATAATTGTTCCACTTGACACCTCATGAACATGTGAATGACATAGACAGAATGGGTTGACTTCAAGAATTATAACTATTGGTCATTATTCTTATGTCTCACTCCGTGATTGTTAATATTTTCAAGTGAATGTTTTAGGATTGCACCACCAGGTAAAAATCTAGAGGTATAAGCTTTTACAGCTTCCTGTATTGCCTCTATCTCTTTTGTATGTGTTGATGGGTTATATATTACCACTAAGGGCCTCCTTCTTTTGCATGCTCTATGTTGTTTGGATATTTGACATTTGACTTGTACTCTATTTATTAGATTGTTGTTGTTAAGTGCTAGTAGTAGGATAGAAGCCTTTAGGATTATGCATGTGGCTATTGTGGATTCACATTGACTATTATGCTATATTATGAGTATTATTCCATGACCTAGTTGCAAAGTAAGCTTTGGTTTGTTATTTCTAAGTTTGATGCTCAGAGAACCATCTTGAGATATTTAGAAATGTGCTAATTGTGTTAAATATAACATCTCAATTTCACTTTAGGATTTAAGTTATATATGGATGAGATTAATCAATAGTAATTAAAATTATTATGTTATTAATTGAGTAAGGAGAATTTATTGAAAATGAAATTAAACTTTAAGGACTTAATTACAAACCATGTAATATTAAGAGGAAAAAAAATAAAGTTATGTTGATAGAGAAAATTAATTAACTTAATATATATACATATATATGAAAGAAGGGTTAAAATATTAGAACAAAATAAATAATATAAATGGGAGGCACATGGCCACCAACTGTTGTTGGAGAGGGAAGGGGAGTATCCCCCCATGACCCTCTTACATCTAAAAACAAAAAAAAATCTAAAGTGTGAATCTGGAGGGGGATGACCCCCACACTATTCATCAATGTATTTTTTTTAATTCTCTTCCACTCAAGCTAATGCTTTTAGATGGCTAAATGGTGGCTTTACACTCAAAACATTGTTCACAAGAGATGTTTTGCTCACAAACCCAAAAAAAAAAATTGCTTTAGGCTCTATTGTCAGCATAGTACATTAATTTTTCATATGGCTTGGTGCTAGCCTTCAAGCTACAAAGTCAAAAGGCTCCCCAAGTCTCTCTCTCACTTTTTTGTCTTCTAAGAAGCTTTTCTATCACACTTTAAATTCAATTTCAAATTTCAAATTTCTCATCTCTCTACTTTTTCTCTTCTTTTTTTTTTTTTTAAATCTTCCTCCATGTCTGTGTTATGTTTACTCCATTATTTTTTTTCCTTCAAATTTCAAAACACCTTCTGTTCAGATTTCATCCTTATCTATCCTCTACAGATCTCATGCATCCCTTTCTACATAGATCCTCATTCTTCATTTACAAGTGTGCAAGTTTACCCTAAAAGAAACGATGGCTAAAAATTCCTTCTTTTCCCAACCAGGTATTTTGTTTTTCCCTCTTACCTCCTTATGACTCTAGCTTTTCTTTTTCTCTCATCCTTTCCTAACCAGGTTCAGTGCTGTGGCTTCCAACTCTTTTTACTGGGGAACAATGAAAGAAGATGATGAGGGCGAGGAACAATGGAGGCGGAGTCGTTGATGATCATCGAAGAAGATGGAGTCAAGTTCACAAGGCTTCTATTCTGGTTTGGCTAACTATGATACTAGACGTGAATAATGAAGGCCACCAATGGTGGTTACAATGAAGAAGATAGGTGAGGTGGATGGAGATGGTGATGAAGAATAGAGAAAAAGGATGATATTAATGGAAGAATGGAGTCAGGTTCATAGAGGACAACATCATGAGGTTATGTTATCTGGTTTTGGCTAACTATTTAAGCAAAGAGGAGGATCAGATCTCCTTAAACCAATCAGTAAGTTTCACAGCCTGGAGAAAAATAATGTGAAGACCAAGTGCTTCTTTGATTCAGATTATTATTTTCTTCTTTGATTCATATTTCTCCTCCTTTGTTTCAGTCTCATTGAAACGCAGTAAATTATTTTCTGGTTATTCTATAATTTTTACAAATCTAATTTGCTCGAGGTAATCCTTTTCTATTGCTAGCCTTCTTTCTTTCTTTTTGCCCAACTGATTCTTTTTTTTTTCTCCTGGGTTGAAGATGAATGATTTTCTATTTTAGAGTTAAAGCCATGTTGAAACAGAGTAAGGAGGTATTTTGTGCAACAATAAGTTTCACCAATATCTCTTGCTGCATTTCTCTCTAATAATTGTAAGTTGTAAGGGGTCTTTCACCTTCTTTTGTTTGTTTTCATGGTTGTCATATTCAGTGTCATTTTTTATATAAAATGAAAAATTATTTTCTCTTTAAGAATCTTGTGTTTATAATGGACTATCTGAAACAAATTTGTGTGTATTTTTGTTGTATATTGTGGAGCCAGAACAAATGGAAGCAAAAGGTATAGAAGCTTTGTGAGAAGAGGAGTTTATAGAGAAGATTGAATGAAAGGTTGAAGGTGCTTACCTTGGTCTAAACGTTGCATATGGGAGAAAAACTCCCCTTATTCCTCTTCAAGCACCTTTTTTTTTTTTGTTTATATGCCGCATTTATGATCTGTTGTGCGTCGAACTTTCATTTATTGTAATGTATGGTTAAGTTGCTTCAAATAAAAATTAAATTTGTTAATTTTTTGTACGTATGATAAGTATAATTCAGAAGATAGTGCTTTCCGCACAACACGGGGGAAAGCTGGTGCTAGTTAATAATAATAACCTCCCCCCCCATATCCTCTCAGTCTCCCTTTACCGTCTTTCTCCTCAAAACGCCCCTTTGTTCCTTTTCTTTTTATTCTTCTTCTCTATTTCTTTTCTTCTTGCTTCTTCCACTGTGCATGAGGTTAGGGATTGAGAGCAAGAAAAGAGGTTTTGCTTAGTCTTATCTAGCATACTTGGTAAGTTAATCATTTCCTTTTTTTTTATTTTCCATACCTCCTTTTTTTAGTTTAACGTTAGAGTACAAATTAGGGTTTGTTACATCTCTTATATTTTCATATTATACATCAATTGGAATCACTACAATTCATTTCCCATAGCTCAAGAACAAGAAATTTCAAAATTTAAAATTTCCTTTTGCATGTTGTTCGTACACTGTTCACAATTTTATGGGCTAATTTTAAAAATTTATAACTAATTCTAAAAAAATCAAAATAAGGTGGTTCCAATTTTCAAGTGAAGCTTGCTAAGAGTTCTTTAAAGAAAAAATATTTATTAGCCTCAATTCTATCCAAGACAACACCAAAAAATTCAACAAAGTACACTGTTCATAGGTTAATTTTTGAATTTCTAGTATTTTAACCCAACTTTAGAAGGGCATAACTCTTAACACAAAAATCCAAATTTAATGATTTACAACTAGTTCTAAAGCTAAAAATGAGTCTATAAGCCTACCAAATTTGATATCCAAATTCCACCATTTGCTCATTATTTATGTGGCACAAGAACACTGCTTTTTAGGGCATTTTTATCCCCTAAACCATATTTTCTTTAATTTTCCTTCTACTTTTTCAATTGCCATCCATTCCAACACATCATACCATGATTATAAAACATCATACAGCATTAAACTTTACATAATGTCAAAGTATTCTATATCCATGATTCATTACAAACTTATAAAAAAGTTCAACAAAATACAATATAACTTAATACATTGTCACAAAATCTCCATCATATAATTTAACATAGAAGGAGATGAAATTTCATAGAAATCTCAATAGCAATGAACTATAATCATCATGTTAATCAAGCAATGCATAATGTGATATATTATAAAACTTCAAGACATCCTCAAATCACACAAAATCACATTTTTCATCAAATCAAGAGAGAAATCAAACACACTTTCACATTAATATATTGTCATACATTTGGCCAAAGCATATCAAATGTCATAAAATTAACAACTTCCACAATATAAATCCATTAAATCAAGGCAATCCACATAACACATTAAATAAGCTAGATAAACAATCAAATTATAAGATCAATGCTACCTTTCACACTTGATGGGTTTCGGCCTCCCTAGGACAATCATACAACTTAGTTATAACACTTTAACGTTAACCTACATAATTTTTCTTTTTTCTTTGATTTTTAACAATATTATTCCTCCTTTACATTCCATAGTCTCTTGGCTCAATCCCACACAATTTTTCATGAGGAATTCAAATATTCAATCAGTTTTACAAAAATCAAACTCCTTCCCTATCAAACTGATTTGGCTGAATAGGGAAATATAACTTCCAAAAATTCTATTTTTGATTCCAATGATTTTATGCACTTCCCTTTAGCATATCCTTACACAGAAACACATTTTAAACCCATTGGAATCATCAAATCAATTCAAAACAAACTCCTCCCCCAAGTACTGTTCTTGGTCGAAATGAATATAAGGGGCCCTAAGTTGATTTTCTTTGAAAAACCACTCCATATATCACTTAAACATCCTTATTCCACTTGATATTTAAGATTTCTATCCTTCCCTATACGTCACATGTTCAAATTGAAATGGGGCAACATATCACCTTGGAATTTCATGCCAAAAACCCTAACTAAACTAGCTTAATGCTTAGGGATAGCGAGGCTTGAACATACCTTGATGATCCCTTGAAGAAAACTAAATGATTCCTTGCCCAAATCCCTCACAAAATTCAGTGAAAAGAAGTCTAGAAATAAAATGGCAGCACTTCCCCCATTTTTCCCAATTTTCTAACATTTTTCCTTGTATTTTAGAGGGGCATTTAGAGGAAAACCAATCTGCCCCTTCTCCCCCCTTATTGGATGACCAAATGACACATAATGGGGGGTATTTGGCAGCCATCAAAAGCAAGAAAGATTCAGATTCATCCATGTGTCCTAATTCTAGATTTTTCCAACAATTATCCACTAATTTTGAACTTTTCTTTAGTTAATTTGAAGCCTCCAGAAATTACAGGAAATTGGGCCTTAATTGGGCTCAATGTAGGCCCTACAAATAGCCTAGGCTGGCCTAAAAAGATCGCCCACAACTCAAATCAAAATTCCAAACCATTTTGGAACTTTATCGGTTACTATTCACTAGTAACATTCTATAATTTTTCTAGGCCTCCAAAAATTCATTTCTCCCCATAATAATTCACTTTTTAATATAAGAACATGATATAGAAACTTTTAGAATTTTTTTGCCACCTCTAAGTATTTATTTTGAATTTTCTCCGATTAAACCTCTATCAATGTAACTGTGAGAAAATAAATTTTTTTAAAATTAATTCCTGATCTTTTAAGGCCTAAAATAAATTTTATAAATGCAAACAAATATTTAGACAATTTATCCATATTTTTTTAGGATTATTGAGGCCTCTAACTAATTAAAATAATTATTTTTCTCTGATTTTCTAATATTTTCCCGAACAACTTCTGTTTATGGAAAATTTTATAACATTTTATTTTCATAATAATCCCACCTTTCAGGCCTCAACCGAGTTTTCAAACCTCTAATTTGTATTTTTTTTCATTTTTGGGAATTTTTTTATAATTTTCCTCAAATTTTTCCGTTTTACCCTTCCTAAATCGATAATTACAAAAATGCTAGACCAAACCTTATCGAGGTTTCACATCAAAAGTTGTTGCATCTCCTCATCTAGTTTCCACATTAGTCCTCATGTCAATTTTTGATTCCCTATATCCATGTGAAAGTTTTCGAGATGTGACAGGGTTGATAGATTTTTGAATTGTTGAGGCTTTTAGTTCAATATTATGATATTAATGGAGCTAATGAGTTTAGAGTAGGAGTCCTATGATCTAGATTTTTTGGTAAATAGTTGATCTGAGGAAATTTTAAGTTATGGTTGGGTTGAAAATTTTGATTTATGATGTTGGGAGTCTCAAATTTGAAATTTAAAAACTATTCTAGTTTATTGGAGTTTATATTAGTGATGGAATAGGCTGGATTTGAAGTTTATTATGGAAGGTGAATATTATGAATTTGTGTGAAACTTTAATTAGTAGAAGTTAGATGTACTGAATAAATTGTAGAGATGGTTATAATTTAATGATTCCAATGAGTGAGAGATGAATAATAGAAGAATGGAATATGATTATAATAATGATTTGAGCCATAGTTGATGTATGGTTATTTTTCTATAAGAATCATAGTAAGATGGGGATTTCTGGAGGATTTAAAGGAATTATCCTTGTTAATAATTTTAATGAGTGAAATTGAGTTGGAAAGTTCTAGGAATTGTGATTTGGAAGGATGATTGGAGGAACAGAGAGATTGTTATTATTTTTCCTAAAGAATTTTAAGTGAGCTAATTATGAAAATTTAACCACTAACTATTTATTATTATATTAGCTAGCATTTTTGTTAATATATGTTTATAAATTTATAATTGTAGAGTGAACTTAGTTTGGTCTCTTGGGTCTTGAATCCTCTCGAATTAGTTCTTATATCAAGAACGTAAGGCAATCAATTCCCAAATTACTTTGTATGCTTGTGGATGTGATTATAAGCATATGTTAGTATTATTAAACACTATCAATATATGTTATAGAATTTTATGTATGAAAAGTGTGAAATAAAAATATGAAATTTATGTTTTGATAAAATTGTTAGTTAAATGGGCATGAATTGTTTATCTTGAGATTTTATTATTGATGCTAAACATTATTGAGTATTGAATATGAGAATGATTTGGATATTCAATTGTATGATATTGAACTGTTTAAATGTATATGAAACTATATTGGATTGTGTTGAGATGTGATTGTGATAGGTTGGATTGTTTCACAGCACATAGTATAGCTGCCACTTGGCACCCGCTTGTTGGTTTCAACATTCTTAGGGCCCTCAATATCACCTTTCTTTTGGTTGAGTCAAGAGTTAGCCCAAAAAACATGACACCTTTCCGTATATCAAGAAAAGGGAATCCATGGTCTAATGTGAACTTTGTAACTTTTGACCAAATTACACATTATTATTAGAGAACTTGGTGCAGTCTTATTAAAGAAACAAATCCTATTATGTGTGGATAGCCTATGGGTTCTGTCAGAGATTACAAGAAAGTTATAAGGATGATTGAAGGAGTTATGTTTATGCAAGTTACATTTGGAATTATTATATGTTGTTTTCTGGAGAAATGTTTATATTATATGTTATTTGAATTTATATTTTACCCGTTTAACTATTTTGTAATCACTCCTTGTATACTTGTTGAATTGGAATTGTGGTTACTAGGTTAGTTTAACTCACCCCATGATTATTTATTATTTTTCAAACCAGGATTCAAGTATTGGTTCCAAGGAAAAGTTGTTGAGACTTAAGTTTCTCTTTCTACTTTGTATAGCTTTTATTTTGTTTTACGTGCTTTGATTGATGTGTATTACCAAACTTTGAGGCTTTTTTACTATAATTAACATATTTTGAATTTTTTCGCTGCATTCTAAACTTGTGCTATTAGGCGGAGCTTTTTTTGGATATATGAGACTTTTATTTTAGTTGTGATTGTTATGAGTGGTAGTAGTTGTTATTTTGTGGGCTTCAAATGCCCTAGCCTATTTATGACTGCTTTTACATGTAATTCGAAGATCCTAGAGTTTTATGATGGATTTGATATATATGAAAAACAGGTGTCACAATTATTTCTTGCTATGGTAACTATTTTGCTATTATGGAAAAGTGATTAGTGCATTATTATGGATATGAAATTTTAATAAATATGGTAAGCTCCTATTTTATTCGTTTTGCTTTTTTCTACCATAGTTGACTCTTCGAAGTGATTAACAAAGTCTTTTAAATCTATGGTAGTTTTCAATTCTATGATTTATTCTTTATATCATAGTTTTTACATAAATGTTTTGAGTTAACTCTTTTCTAAGATAATAGTTGTTAAATATTTAATTGTGGTTTTCGAAATAAATAAATACAAGAATTATAGAGGTTGTTACATTAAACAATGGCTCTTTTTCTATTACCATGTTAGTGGAACTAAACCCTTTCTAACATGATTTTGGATGTCTTGGTAATGTGAAATTTCTGCATTCATGTATACCTTTAAAAATAGATTTATTCCTTCTTCTAAACATTAATTTATATAAATATTAACTTGAGTTTTAAATACCTATAATAGACCATCTTGAGTTCCTTTTTTAACATGAATTTTCTTTGAAACGAGTTAAATGATAACTCCTTCAACCATTGTCCTTTTCTACCATAATAGTGATTAAAAGAGATTTTAAAGTAAGTAAATACTACCTCCGGTCCTAATTATAAGAGCCAGTTGACTAATTTGAGGAGATTAAAAAAGTAAGTTGAGATAGTTATTTGTCCTAAATAGGTGTTATCTTTCCTAAAATATCCTTACTAATCAAATGTATTGACTAGAACTATAATTATCAGAAGAACTGTCTTGAAAAAAATTGAGTAAATATGAGAGACAAAGTGGATTGGAATCTTATATTTATGACCAAAATAAAAGTCAAATAGGATCTTATATTAAGAACCGGAGATAGTAATTAGTTTTAGGATGTAGAGTTTATATCCCCCCCCCCCAAAAAAAAGAACATTGAACGCCCAAACCAACCACAAGATTACCAAGAAAAGGTCTATACTTGGAAGCGTCAGAATGGATCCAATTAGATGCAGTAGAAGCATGCTAGGTTAGACTAACATAGACTTTGTGATTGTCCAAGTTGATAACGAAAAACCGATGGTTTGACCTGTAAGATTTAACTTCACGAATATGAGGACCCATAACCAAAGAGGTCTGACACCCACAGAAAACTTGATCCACAAAACACTAAAAGAAATATATTATTTTAACATCTCAAAGAAAAGATATAACCAGACGTTTTTGAACAGAGGAGACCAAACATTAGCCACTGTTGCTCCTTTTATTGGTCTTAAAATTGCTGAAATTAATCAGAAGGATAAGAAAGCCGGATTTGATTTGATTTATAGAAACCCACGTAAAGGTAACTCTTTGCTCTAACTTGAGCATCCTCAGGTTAGAGTTTTCAGTTTAAGAGTATTTAAGCAAGTCCTGAAGTACCTTTCATTGATTGGTTCAAGAAACGCGCAAGTATTCAGTTGCCGGAGTGATTTCTAGCGTCCTACACGCCACCCCCTTAGAACACTGTTTTGAATAGGCTGTGAGATCACTTGGTTTGTAAATCAAATTGCATGCGAGAGATCTGTCTCTAAATGGCTTTCAATCACGCAAGATTGTGTAGATTCAGCTTCACTTGCCTCACATCTCACCTTAGTCGGAGAACAGGAGCTTTGCCAATAGGTCATCACTGCGAAATCTTCTTGACATTCCCACTTCCATATACACTTATAGGAGACCGAGACCGGACATGCGATAGGAGGGGAAAAAGCCAAATCTGGCGAGAAGCTTCAACTATTTCGAGAGAGGGGGATAGAGATCGGACTTGCAGCGACCAAACAAGGTAATCAAAAGGCGAATTTGTGACAAGAGATATCCGTATCTTCCTCTTCGGACTTTCTTCCCATGTATCAATAAAAATAGTTAAAAAAATATCAAATTTATTATAAAATTTAAGTAATTTTTAATATTATTCTCATTAACTACACTAAATTCTAATATCATATTATTTTCTATCATCTCACCACCCTTTAAATATAAAAATATATGAAAAAAATATTTGATATTGTGAACCAATTTCCACCATCCGCATGATCTGAAGAGTTCAGTTTTAATGTGAACATTTTGGTTTGATAAGGAAAACAAGTATGAAACACAAGAAACGAGATAGAACATCAATTATTGGGCAAGAGATTTTACTCGTAATAGGCATTTAAACCTTCATCAATCTGGTTCTTATCCAACACAAAATTACACATAATTTATAAACAATAAATAATTCAACTCATTTCAGTCTCCAAATAGGCAAGAGTGTCGTCACTTGTTGGTTCAAAGGTCCCACTCTAGTACATAACAGCATCCTCAACCTCACAAGGTAGTAACAGTAAAGGGTAGGTAAGAGAACCAAAATGAGAAATGAAAAGCCAAAAAGAAGTGAAGAACAGAATCACATTACGTGGTTGATGTTGCCATGTTGCGGCTAAGGGCAAGGGGATAAATGGCCTCTTTGACAAAATATCTATTTCCTCCTTGCTAGCCCCCCATCACATCATCTTGCTGGTTAGGAGCGGACTAAAATGGCAGCTCTATTTCTCTTGTTAAGAGGGGTATAAGGGTTTAAAGTTATAAGTGGAATCAGACCCACAATTTCTTACTTATGAGGGAGCTTTTAAACCATTAGACTACAAGAACATTGGCCTAAAATGAAAACGATGCATGAAGAGGGAAACACTGTTTACCAGCTGAGGCAACATGGTGCAAGCCATCAATCCAGCATCCAGTCCAGATGGGGATGAAAACACGTACGGATTCTCTCGTATTCTCTCGTGCAGGAGAGAGAGAGTGATGGGAGAGATGGGGTGAGATCCACCTAACAAATTTTGCTAGGCTCACTTATATGAAAAGTACTAAGTACTAGTCCTTTTTGAAGGGCATTCAGGACCGAAAGGACTCTAATGAAAGCTATTATTAATTTATTAGATTAGACGATTTGATCAAATATTGAAGTTCTATTGAGTATACAGAATAAAAATGAATAAAGAAAAATATAGAATAAATTGAACTCAATTTGTATTGAAAAACCAAAAAGGAAATATATTCACAACACATTCATCATGTAGCCTAGAATTAAATCACTGAAGTGAAAGCATTTTATGCAACTTACAGAATCTAGTACATTACAATATCACAGATCTTGAGTGAATCTCCAGCGACTTACCATCAACGCTCAGAAAATACGTAAGCACTATGGCTATGAGGAAGAATCCAGAACTTTCAGTGTTGCCTTGGCTGAATCAAGTTCTTCTACATCCCAGCAATAGTTTAGAGAGAAAATATTATCAGGACTTCTTTTTTGGCAACTTAAAAGCATTTGGCTTTATTTAAGGAAAGAACAAAGTCAACTGGTAATGATTTCTTACTCTGCTCCATTGCTTTTGCTTTTTGGATAGTTGTGCGGAAAAATAAGTTCCCATTTCTCTGATAGACAGCCTACATTAGGAAAAATGAAATCCTAAAGTTGTTTATGTGTCTTCTCAAGCCTAGCCAGTTACAAGGAAGTGCATGTTTCCCTGACACAAGGGAGAGAAAGAACAAGAAGTAGAAGAGAAAGTAATAACTAAAAAAGAAAGAGGTTGTATAACAGAACAATATTATTATTCATAGCAGGTAGGAAGTGACCAACAGACAAACAGATCAAAACAAAGTGACCAGCCGTCTTTATGATACGGGAACTAAATTGACAAGATTACAAGTTATCATTTCAACCATGGTGATCTATATTCTATAGCTTGTCATCATCTTGTCCTGATTAAAATAGGCTATTTTTAGTAAGCAATAGGGCTTCAATGATAAGCGCTACAATGTTCAACCTTCTTAAACACACCCACAGGACATCCATCATTTCTCCACCATCACATGAAGAACACTCAAATCTAGGACAAAGGGGGGTTGGGGTGGGGGGGGGGGGAACGATGCTTGAAAACTGAGACATGGCATAAAGAAAATTAGTTTTCTTTTCCACCTAGACATGTTTTCCCCATATACTTCAGGGAATTTGAGGAATGAGTCACATTGTTCATGGATTATACTTCTTTGGTTCCCAATATAGGTTCATTTTAACAACGGCGTACAAACAAAAACTGATACTTGAATGGAAGTCAAATAACTAAAGACATAAAATATTTGTAAAACTTTCCAAATCTACCGTCAAGACTATATCAATTATAATGAATTACTCCTCCGGTCCTAAATATAAGACCCTTATACACACTAATATAAGGATCTTATATTTAGGACCAGAGGAGTAATTGCTTATAATATTTAATTGGAAAAAAGGGAAAATAGGAAAAAGGTATTAAATACTCTAAATATTATCAAAGCGAATTTATATTTTGGACCAAGTAATGCAGGGAGAATAGGACATATATCGCGGGCCGGAGGGTCATATGACAACATAGGAAATTCAGGGCAATAAGAAAGTTTCACAGTTCTCACCATACCCCTAAATATCGTCACTGGGTTAGCCATATCAAGGCATAAGATCCCTTGCATCAATAATAGGCAGAGGCAAGAATATAGTGGTACTTTCAATTCAAACTCACAAAATCCAGAAGATATTAAATTGGGAATAAATTAGATACCTCTATTTAAGTTGCTTGCAGTCATTTTCTCTAAAGTGAAAATTTCTGTTTGCAACTCAGTGCCCCATGATTAAACCAACAAAAAGAATCATACACAAATTATCTGTAACTGAAAGGAAAAATTGTAAAATTTAACATCCCATTAACTTTCCAAATAGGGCTTACAAGTTATTTCTCCCAAACTTTCCATTCAGCTTACAAATTGATTGAACAGCCAGTTCTTACATTGGACTCGTAAGTATCAAAACTGTAAAAGTTAATTCTTCCAAACTTTACCGAAGCCTAACAGCCTAATGCTTGTAAATTTCGTTGGCTGAATCAACTAAATTCCCTGCTTTGGAGCAAAGATTTAGGAGACGAGTAACGGGAATTGAACGAAGAAAAAAGCAGCAAAAGAGGAGATACCCTAGAAGATGGAAGATGGTTGAGCTCATCTATGGCGATTTCGTGACTCTTCAGTTCCTTCAAAAGACCGACTTTGGGATCAGCAGCTGCACTTGTCTTGTTGGTTAGGCCCAAGGACGAAGACGCTTCGAATGCCATTTTCACCGGGTGATGCAAGAGTGCGACTACTGGCATCCGACACCAAAGGTTTTATTCAACCTATAGATTGATTGATGATGTTGGTGGGTGCGTCACCCGCGGTTGTAATATTTTCCTCCTTTTTATCTAAATATTTACTAATAAATATTTTTTTTGGTAAAAATAACAAAAAATACTCGTTGAATTTCAGAATTTTAAAATAAAAAATAAGTTATTTTGATAAATTTTGATATTGGAAGTAATTAAAACTATTATAAGAATATTCAGCATCACCTATTTATCTTTTTAAAAGTTAACTATTATTTTTTTTTCAAAACTTGTTTTAGGCAATAATTTTATTAAACTATTTTACAAAAATAAAAGCATAAACAAACAACTCTTATATTTCTGAACTTTTATTCTTCATCTTTTAAATAGTGAGTTTGCTTTTCTCTGGAGTCTTCTAATCTATATTGATGCATGCAATGACCAAAATGAAATATGTTCTATAAGAATTGGTTTTTTAAGAAAAAAAACCCAACAAAATTCAATAACCATCTCCCACTAATTTTTAATCGTTTCTTTTAATCAATTTACAGAATTAATTTTATAAATCAACCGAACAAAATTCAATAACTAGTTTCCAATCAATTTTATAATAAACAAAAGATTAGACAAGGAAAATTTTAGCTGTCACCATATCAAACGATAATCTGGAGATTGTTGGATATTACTCTCGTTTCAAATATGTGAGGTATTTTATTAAATTCTAAAAATAATTAATATTCTTTATATAAATTATTATTAGTATTTTGTAAAATGCCTTACACTTAGGTTCCTTTTAAGCTCTTAATTAACTTGTAATCGTCATGGAACCTTTTTGCCGAATTTTTTGTTTTTTTTAAAAAAGAATTTAATATAATTTTTCCTAATATTTTTGCACTATTCATTCCCAATGGATCATTCAACAATGGTTTCTTGGAATACAGTACTTGGCCCAAAAATAACGAATTGAGAAAACTTTATTAGAGGGCCTTAACCCCTTGGGCAAAAGAAAGCCCATTAAACGCAAAGGAAAGCCCATTAAATAAAATATTTGTATCAAATTTCTTATATTTATTATGTCAAATTTTTTTAGAGTTATATGTCTTATTTTTTATATGAAATTATTGTTTAATGATAATATTTAAAAAATACGAAACATGATCATATATGATTAAAAAAACTGATATAATGAATATAAAAAACTTGAATTGGGTATTGTCCTAAATGACTCTCTGCTGGCAACGCTGAAGTATGGGTTAGTGTAGGAAATATTCTTGGGGGTAGCCAACACAAAGCCATAAGGAACAATTAATGGAAGAGAACCTACTGCATAAAGCTTTGCTTATACAGAAGATCAAGATTTTGTTTTCAATTCTACTGATACGAGAGGAACAGCTTATGGTGAACGTAATTGTCAGCTTCAATTTTTCAAGAGAAAAAGAAGAAAATAGAAGTACATTCTTAGGCATAGAAGTTAAAAAGATGGCCAAAGAATTGATGAAGAATGGTACGATCATTCAAGCAGATGGCATCACACGTATATTCCAGGTGGGAGCAAAAATTTTAGCACAGACAAATTTGATTTCATATTCGCATAAGTCTTGAGACTATTGGAAAATGCCTGAATGAGCAACTCATGGGTTAGCTACTGTTCTAAAGCCAAAACCAGATTCTATTGAAAAGACCTTTCTGGTTGCAAACTCTACCTCTCATCTTGAGGACAAGGTGTAGCTTTTAGGGGAAGGTAATGGTAGAACCATCTTAGCTAGCCATACCTAGCAAAAGAAGCATAGGAAAATGCAAGCAAAAGGAAAAGCACACTTTCCAGGGGTCAAGTAGTTTACTTTAAGACTTCCACCACTTTAGAGAGAAGCTAAAAGTTAGAATGGCTCTAGAGGTGCTTTAGACCAATCTTTTGTCAAAGGATCTTTTGGGGACTGTGTTGGTTACTTTCTGGCTTATATTAGCCTTTAGTTTCTTTGAATGGGGAGGACTTGTTTTGCATTCAAGTGGAGTATGGAGAGGACTGGCCTCTTAAAAGCCAGGTTAAGGATAGAAACAGAGAGTATTTCTTCATCATACTTATATGTATTTCAGTATGTTAGTGAGTTGAGTGTTCTTATGTGTGAGTTGAACAAGTGATATCTTGTATTGTAACAAGTGGTTGTTTGGCGTCAATATTAGTTTCAACTCTATTTTCCTATTGTTCTACCTTACTTCCTATCATTTGTTATCAAAGCTTTTGAGATATGTAATTGTGCTGGTTCTCCCACCTTAACAACTAGCTTTTAGGGTAGGATTCCCCATCCTACTAAGGTATATATCCATTAATTGGCATCAAAGCCAAATTGTTAATAGCTCCGAAGAAGGCTACTCATGGAGGGTTCTAACTGGCAGGTTGTAGAGTAAAGTGTCATGAAGTGAAGCTATTGAGATGTCCACTTTCCATCGGGACCAATTGATAATGGGGTATTCAAGTGGGTTGATTCTCCGACTTCAACAGCTAGTTTTTAGGTTAGGGTTCCTCATCCCACTTAGGTACCCATTAATTAGTATCAGAGCCAAGCTATTGACGACTCAGGAGATGGCTACCCATGGAGGGTTCTAATTGGTACGATGCCTAATGAAATGCCATGGGATGTAGCCATTAAGACGTCAACTATCCATAGGGGCTAACTGATAGAGACTTGGTAGTATGGGATCCTAAGTCTCACATTGAGTATAATGGGATGCTTAGTAGAGTATTTATAACTTTTGGTATACAGTTTCCCTTCATACTTAAGTACTTGTTAGACTTCTAACTCTTATTTTTTATTTTCAAATTTGTATCCAGTTAAGAATAATAATTCAATCTTTTAGCCCTTTAATGTCATTCGCCCTATAAGATATGGGATAAGTTGCTAATTGTTACAAATAAAACCTACTACCTTCAGTCCTAAATATCCTAAATATAAGAAATAAACAAGAGTTTCATTTTGATTCTAAATATAAAATATCAATCCACTTTGTCTCATAAATTTATATTTTCTTCTTTAAAGTATCCTTATTGATTATTCATGGTAAATGAGTTTTTATCAATGACATTTGACGTTGACGATTTCCGAGCATTGCACTTAGAAAGGTTCTTCTCCGTCCATCATCCTACTTCAAAGTTTCATTAGCTCGCCTATAGCAAAGTTGAATTGTGGTATCCTTGGCTTATTGAACTCCCCAGAAGAGAATAAAACGGCCAGAGGCATACCCGCACATGACTAAAAAAGTTATTTTAAAAAAACGACATACATTTATTATAAATAATTAAATAACTTAACTAATTTGAATCCTACCTTACACCTATATCATAAAGATCAAATATCTTTTTGGATTGCACTCCAAAATTCAATCAAAGATTAATTTATCCAATAAAAATAAAACCAAGTAGATCAAATAGTCGTAAATACAACATGAATTATGATTCACACGCTTATAGATCAAGCAAACAATGAAGAAATTTTGAAGACTATATAAAATATAAATTTTCCCATACCCGTAAACTAGGGGAGCAGGGAATGTAGGTCAACGAAAAATCACATGGCTATCTTTACATTTGCCTAAAACAGGGATCTTCTGAAACCATGCACTAACAGTACTTAATTTGAATAATAATCATTCCGAAACTAAAGCTATAATTCAAACAGGAATCTATGTTTTTTTTCCATAAATTTAAAATAGTTTTTCATAAAGGTTGAATGTCTTCAAAGTAAAATGTATAGAAGTTTAAAAATTATAAAATTATATAAATTTGACAAAATAAATAAAAAAGTTAATATAATCTTTGATCCTTGAATTTTGTTTTCATTTTGGTTTTAATCTCTCAAGTTTTAAATCATAAATTCTGATCCCTCTAGGGGCAAAATGGTTCAAGTTTTATTGGATTATGGGGACCAATAAGAAATTTGAGAGATTAAAACCTATGATTTAAAGCTTAAGAGACCAAAATCAAAATGAAAACAATCTTGAAGGGTTAAAATTTATATTAACCCATAAATAAAATATATGTAACTTGTTTATTTTTCTTTCAATGTCTTTAACTTGCAGAAAACGAAGTATGTCTGAGAACATGTGAGCGCAGCCAATGCCGTAAAGCATTGGGATTATACATAAATATATATATATATATATATATATAGAAAGTTTAGTCTAGAAATATATGAAACATAAATTTCGCAATCATTAAAGTTAAATTTACATTCATTGGTATTATAAAACATGCCTATAAATAAATTTATGTATGGTTTTTCTTTTAAAAATTCATTCTTTCAATTTAACTTATTAGCTTCTCATTATTTTTATAATTATAAATAACATCACAATTACATATTGCGTTTAATAAAATAAAATACATAAAGAGGCTTATATTTTCCAAGAAGAAAACATTCACATTAGTGCATACCTGATATGATTAGTTCCTTTTAATTGATCAATTTAGCTTGCACAAGGGAAATGTGGTTTTTGGTATAATCTATTTGCATTTGGCCTTTGATCGAATTGCCTCTTCTTTCTTCACCAATATGCATTTGAGTATTTTCCAAAGGTGCAGCTCCAGAATCGACACGTCTTAAATAAGATGTCTGTCCACAAGAAGGAACAGACATGTCAAAGGGATTTTTTTTTTTTTTTAACACACTCACGTGCAATATTTACAACAGAATGTACTTCCTTTTCTCTACTTAATTCTTCTTGTGCTAATTTTTCACCTTATGCAGAGTCACAAAGAGAATCTTTCCCAAGCTCTTAGCCTATTGTGTGAGACAAGATATCATCACGAACAGAAGATAAATAAAAAAAAGTACGATAATAATGTGGGGGAAGTGAGCTATCAACAAACAATGATTCAATACTACACACATCATCATTATTGTACCTGTCCCAAATGCCAACGAATGTTCCTCATAGGAAGACTGGAAAAATGACTTACTCTTTGAACAGTTTCCTCATCTTCTTTTGAACTTCAGCGACATCCATGGGATCCATGGCCTAAACAATGAGTGTTATTGTACTTAGAGAAGCATTTCTCGTAGAGAAACATTTAGTAGCATCTAATACATGTTATACTACATCTAGTCCTTAATATAAGACATATTTAACTAATTTGAAAAGATTAATAAAGTTAATAATTTAATTTAAAATATTTATATTTATTATTGTAGAGATATGATATGATTTGATATGTAAATATTATGTAATTATGATTAGGATTTGATAGGATATGATATTATCATAATGAGCCATTAATGTAGAGGCTCCTCTCACTTGTATATATATATATGTATATTCTGATCAATGAAATACAAGAGAATTATTCTCCATATTATTCTATTCCCTACATGGTATCAGAGCGTGGGAATTTTCTTTCTGGGTGTTAATTTTCGGTTGCTACAGTACCAAAATTACTGTGTGAGCTCGTGACCCTCTTCCCGACGCTTCCCTTGGTGCCACCGCCCTGCACTGTTCACTCGGCGTCCGTACAGTGTCCGTACGCTTTGCACTGTGATCGACTTTCCGGCGCTCTGCACTGTTCACTCGGCGTCCGTACAGTGTCCGTACGGTTATTGCTTTCTGCGCGTTCTGTTTCGTTTCTGGCGCATCTCCGGCCCACTGTTTGTGCAATTCAGTTCTGTTTGCAGCTCCCTGTGTAGCTGTTGGCATTTTCACTGCTTTGGTATTCATTAGGTAATCCAGGTATCGTGCTTTGTGTTCCTGTGTAACACTCTTTCGCATTCCCTTTGGTTAGTGCACTTCATCTATGGCGGAAATTAAATCTGTCTCGGAGCTTGTCCCAACTATTACTAAAATTACTGATCACAAGTTGACTTGGGTAAATTATTTGGATTGGAGTAAAACCATTCGCCTTATCTGCGGAGCATTGAGAAGGAAGACCATCTGACTGATGATCCTCCAACAACTGATTCCAAAAAGACCTGGTTGCGGGATGATGCACGGCTATTTTTCCAGATCCGTAATTCCATTGACAGTGAGATTATTCCCTCTATTAATCACTGTGAATTGGTTAAGGAACTAATGGATTATTTAGATTTTTTGTATTCAGGAAAAGGAAATATCTCTCGTGTTTACGAGGTCTGCAAAGCTTTCTATCGTTCTGAAAAACAGGATCGTCCTCTCAAAGCTTACTTTATGGACTTTAAAAGGATGTATGAAGAACTGAATGTGTTAATGCCTCTTACTGCTGATTTGAAGGTTCAGCATAAGCAACGGGAGCAAATGGCTATTATGAGCTTTCTTACTGGTCTCCCACCTGAGTACGACACAGTTCGGTCTCAAATCTTATCCGGATCTGAAATTTCTGACCTTCAAGATGTGTTTTCCAGAGTAATGAGAGCTGAGAATCTCTTGCCACCAGCTGCTAGTATTCCTACAAGTGCCTTGCTCAGTAAGGGCACCTATGAGACTCGTAGTCCCATTGATAACCGCGGGGGGCCTACCCGTGGTGGTTCGAAGCAAGGGGGAGCCCCTTCTGACTCCAGTGAGGTAGTGTGTTATTACTGCAAAGAACCGGGGCATACAAAACGCACATGTCGAAAACTTCAGAATAAACAGCAACGGAATAACTCTGCCCACGTGGCTACACAAGCCAGTGCCCACGTGGCTACACAAGCCAGTGACACAGTCACGATTTCTGCTGCTGAGTATGCCCAGTTAAAATCTACTACACCGTCTGTGAGTGCCGCAGCTACAACAGGTAATAATGCTACTGCCCTTGCTTCTTCTTCCTCAAAGTGGATCATAGATTCCGGGGCTACTGATCATATGACAGGTAACAGCCATCTCTTCTCCTCTTATAATGCTTTTGCCAATCCGTCAAGTGTTTCCATCGCTGATGGTTCCCAGTCTCAAGTTCTCGGTTTTGGCACTGTTAATCCCACACCCTCTATCCGTTTGTCATCTGTGCTAAATGTTCCTAAACTTGCTTTTAATCTCCTATCTCCCAGTAAACTCACCCGTCAACTAAACTGTTAGGTCTCACTTTTTCCTTCTCATTGCTTGATACAGGATCTTTTGACGAGGCGGATTATTGGTAGAGGTTATGAATCTGGTGGGCACTATATACTGGATGATCGGGTGTCTCATGCGGTAGCTTGCGCTAGCAGTCATTCTCCCTTTGAAGTTCATTGTCGATTGGGTCATTTGTCTCTATCTTTTCTTAAGAAAGTTTATCCTCAATTTCAGCATTTGTCGTCTTTAGATTGTGAGTCATGTCAGTTTGCCAAGCATCATCGTCTTCCTTTAGTGTCTCGTGTCAATAAACGGGTTTCATCCCCTTTTGAGTTAGTCCATTCTGATGTTTGGGGTCCTTGTCCTGTAGAGTCCAAAGCAGGGTTTAAATACTTTGTTACATTTGTTGATGATTATTCCCGAACAACTTGGTTATATTTAATGAAACATCGTTCTGAATTGTTTTCCCATTTTTGTGCCTTTTGTGCTGAGATTAAAACTCAATTTAATGTTTCTATTCGCACCTTACGAAGTGATAATGCTAAAGAATATCTCTCTGCTTCGTTCCAATCTTACATGCTTCAAAATGGTATACTTCATCAGTCGTCTTGTGTCGATACACCAGCTCAAAATGGTGTTGCAGAAAGAAAAAATCGCCACCTACTTGAGGTGGCCCGTGCACTTTTGTTTCAAATGCAGGTTCCTAAACCATTTTGGGCTGACGCGGTCTCCACTGCCTGCTTCCTTATTAATCGAATGCCTTTCTCTGTTCTTGATGGTAACTCTCCTTTTTCTACCCTCTTTCCTTCTAAGCCTTTGTTCCCTATTGCTCCTAAGATATTTGGGTGTGTCTGTTTTGTGCGGGATGTACTTCCATCTATTTCAAAGTTAGACCCCAAGTCGCTTAAATGTGTCTTCCTTGGATACTCTCGGGTCCAAAAAGGTTATCGTTGCTTCTCACCTACTCTCAATCGTTATTTAGTATCTGCAGATGTCGCCTTTCAGGAGTCTACACCATATTTCTCGCATTCTTCCCCACCTGCTCCACCTGCGGAGGAGGATGACCTTCTAATATACTCTGTCACCTCACCATCACTGTCGTCGCAAGCACCCGCTCCCGCACTCGTTCAACCATTTGATCGTGTGTATCCACGACGATCAAAGGAGATTACTACCGCCACGCCAGCTTCTATTCCTCCCTGGTCCGCCTCGCCCTCAGATCCTGAGTTGAGCAACACTGAACCTCGTTCTGACCCTAATCCTGAGACACCTCTTGTTCCAGACCCGGATGCCTCTCTTGATCTACCCATTGCCCTTCGCAAAGGTAAACGTACTTGTGCCCATCCTATTTCGTCCTTTGTTTCATATGACCGCTTGTCTCCTGTATCCAGTTCCTTTGTTGCCTCCCTAGATACTATCTCTGTGCCCAGAACTATTCGTGAAGCCTTGGCCCACTCAGGTTGGCGTGCTGCAATGGAAGAGGAGATGGCGGCCCTTGATCGGGCTGGTACATGGACCCTGGTCGATTTACCGGCGGGTAAAAAGGCCATTGGATGTAAATGGGTGTTAACTCCGAAAACTAAGGCTGACGACACACTTGACCGCCTTAAGGCTCGCCTTGTGGCTAAAGGTTATGCACAAACCTATGGCATTGACTATTCCGAAACCTTTTCTCCTGTTGCTAAGCTCTCATCTGTCCGTCTGTTCATCTCTCTGGCTGCTACTTATGATTGGGATCTACATCAATTAGACATTAAAAATGCGTTCTTACATGGTGATCTTCATGAAGAGGTCTATATGGAGCAACCACCTGGGTTCGTTGCTCAGGGGGAGCATGGGAAAGTATGTCGCCTTAAGAGGTCCTTGTATGGTTTGAAGCAAAGCCCTCGTGCATGGTTTGACCGGTTCAGTACTGTCGTACAGAAATTTGGCATGAGCCAAAGCAAGTGCGATCATTCTGTATTTTATCAAAGAACAGCGGCTGGCATGATTCTCTTGGTGGTATATGTAGAGATATGATATGATTTGATATGTAAATATTATGTAATTATGATTAGGATTTGATAGGATATGATATTATCATAATGGGCCATTAATGCAGAGGCTCCTCTCACTTGTATATATATGTGTATATTCTGATCAATGAAATACAAGAGAATTATTTTCCATATTATTCTATTTCCTACATGGTATCAGAGCGTGGGAATTTTCTCTCTAGGTGTTAATTTTCGGTTGCTACAGTACCGCCGCCGCACTGTTCACTCGGCGTCCGTACAGTGTCCGTACAGTCCGTATGCCTGCACTGTTCATCGACTTTCCGGCGGCGTCCGTACAGTCCGTGCGCTCTGCACTGTTCACTCGACGTCCGTACAGTCCGTACGGTTTATTACTTTCTGGCGTTCTGTTTCGTTTCTGGCGCATCTCCGGCACGCTGTTTGTGCAATTCAGTTCTGTTTGCAGCTCCTTGTGTAGCTGTTGGCCTTTTAACTGCCTTGGTATTCATTAGGTAATCCAGGTATCGTGCTTTGTGTTCCTGTGTAACACTCTTTCGCATTCCCTTTGGTTAGTGCACTTCATCTATGGCGGAAATTAAATCTGTCTCGGAGCTTGTCCCAACTATTACTAAAATTACTGATCACAAGTTGACTTGGGTAAATTATTTGGATTGGAGTAAAACCATTCGCCTCTATCTGCGGAGCATTGAGAAGGAAGACCATCTGACTGATGATCCTCCAACAACTGATTCCAAAAAGACCTGGTTGCGGGATGATGCACGGCTATTTTTCCAGATCCGTAATTCCATTGACAGTGAGATTATTCCCTCTATTAATCACTGTGAATTGGTTAAGGAACTAATGGATTATTTAGATTTTTTGTATTCAGGAAAAGGAAATATCTCTCGTGTTTACGAGGTCTGCAAAGCTTTCTATCGTTCTGAAAAACAGGATCGTCCTCTCAAAGCCTACTTTATGGACTTTAAAAGGATGTATGAAGAACTGAATGTGTTAATGCCTCTTACTGCTGATTTGAAGGTTCAGCATAAGCAACGGGAGCAAATGGCTATTATGAGCTTTCTTACTGGTCTCCCACCTGAGTACGACACAGTTCGGTCTCAAATCTTATCCGGATCTGAAATTTCTGACCTTCAAGATGTGTTTTCCAGAGTAATGAGAGCTGAGAATCTCTTGCCACCAGCTGCTAGTATTCCTACAAGTGCCTTGCTCAGTAAGGGCACCTATGAGACTCGTAGTCCTATTGATAACCGCGGGGGGCCTACCCGTGGTGGTTCGAAGCAAGGGGGAGCCCCTTCTGACTCCAGTGGGGTAGTGTGTTATTACTGCAAAGAACCGGGGCATACAAAACGCACATGTCGAAAACTTCAGAATAAACAGCAACGGAATAACTCTGCCCACGTGGCTACACAAGCCAGTGACACAGTCACGATTTCTGCTGCTGAGTATGCCCAGTTAAAATCTACTACACCGTCTGTGAGTGCCGCAGCTACAACAGGTAATAATGCTACTGCCCTTGCTTCTTCTTCCTCAAAGTGGATCATAGATTCCGGGGCTACTGATCATATGACAGGTAACAGCCATCTCTTCTCCTCTTATAATGCTTTTGCCAATCCGTCAAGTGTTTCCATCGCTGATGGTTCCCAGTCTCAAGTTCTCGGTTCTGGCACTGTTAATCCCACACCCTCTATCCGTTTGTCATCTGTGCTAAATGTTCCTAAACTTGCTTTTAATCTCCTATCTCCCAGTAAACTCACCCGTCAACTAAACTGTTGGGTCTCACTTTTTCCTTCTCATTGCTTGATACAGGATCTTTTGACGAGGCGGATTATTGGTAGAGGTTATGAATCTGGCGGGCACTATATACTGGATGATCGGGTGTCTCATGCGGTAGCTTGCGCTAGCAGTCATTCTCCCTTTGAAGTTCATTGTCGATTGGGTCATTTGTCTTTATCTTCTCTTAAGAAAGTTTATCCTCAATTTCAGCATTTGTCGTCTTTAGATTGTGAGTCATGTCAGTTTGCCAAGCATCATCGTCTTCCTTTAGTGTCTCGTGTCAATAAACGGGTTTCATCCCCTTTTGAGTTAGTCCATTCTGATGTTTGGGGTCCTTGTCCTGTAGAGTCCAAAGCAGGGTTTAAATACTTTGTTACATTTGTTGATGATTATTCCCGGACAACTTGGTTATATTTAATGAAACATCGTTCTGAATTGTTTTCCCATTTTTGTGCCTTTTGTGCTGAGATTAAAACTCAATTTAATGTTTCTATTCGCACCTTACGAAGTGATAATGCTAAAGAATATCTCTCTGCTTCGTTCCAATCTTACATGCTTCAAAATGGTATACTTCATCAGTCGTCTTGTGTCGATACACCAGCTCAAAATGGTGTTGCAGAAAGAAAAAATCGCCACCTACTTGAGGTGGCCCGTGCACTTTTGTTTCAAATGCAGGTTCCTAAACCATTTTGGGCTGACGCGGTCTCCACTGCCTGCTTCCTTATTAACCGAATGCCTTCCTCTGTTCTTGATGGTAACTCTCCTTTTTCTACCCTCTTTCCTTCTAAGCCTTTGTTCCCTATTGCTCCTAAGATATTTGGGTGTGTCTGTTTTGTGCGGGATGTACGGCCATCTATTTCAAAGTTAGACCCAAAGTCTCTTAAATGTGTCTTCCTTGGATACTCTCGGGTCCAAAAAGGTTATCGTTGTTTCTCACCTACTCTCAATCGTTATTTAGTATCTGCAGATGTCACCTTTCAGGAGTCCACACCATATTTCTCGCATTCTTCCCCACCTGCTCCACCTGCGGAGGAGGATGACCTTCTAATATACTCTGTCACCTCACCATCACTGTCGTCGCAAGCACCCGCTCCCGCACTCGTTCAACCCTTTGATCGTGTGTATACACACGGTCAACGGAGATTACTACCGCCACGCCAGCTTCTATTCCTCCCTGGTCCGCCTCGCCCTCAGATCCTGAGTTGAGCAACACTGAACCTCGTTCTGACCCTAATCCTGAGACACCTCCTGTTCCAGACCCGGATGCCTCTCTTGATCTACCCATTGCCCTTCGCAAAGGTAAACGTACTTGTGCCCATCCTATTTCGTCCTTTGTTTCATATGACCGCTTGTCTCCTGTGTCCAGTTCCTTTGTTGCCTCCCTAGATACTATCTCTGTGCCCAGAACTATTCGTGAAGCCTTGGCCCACTCAGGTTGGCGTGCTGCAATGGAAGAGGAGATGGCGGCCCTTGATCGAGCTGGTACATGGACCCTGGTCGATTTACCGGCGGGTAAAAAGGCCATTGGATGTAAATGGGTGTTAACTCCGAAAACTAAGGCTGACGGCACACTTGACCGCCTTAAGGCTCGCCTTGTGGCTAAAGGTTATGCACAAACCTATGGCATTGACTATTCCGAAACCTTTTCTCCTGTTGCTAAGCTCTCATCTGTCCGTCTGTTCATCTCTCTGGCTGCTACTTATGATTGGGATCTACATCAATTAGACATTAAAAATGCATTCTTACATGGTGATCTTCATGAAGAGGTCTATATGGAGCAACCACCTGGGTTCGTTGCTCAGGGGGAGCATGGGAAAGTATGTCGCCTTAAGAGGTCCTTGTATGGTTTGAAGCAAAGCCCTCGTGCATGGTTTGACCGGTTCAGTACTGTCGTACAGAAATTTGGCATGAGCCAAAGCAAGTGCGATCATTCTGTATTTTATCAAAGAACAGCGGCTGGCATGATTCTCTTGGTGGTATATGTAGATGACATTGTGATCACAGGCAGTAATGGTTCGGGCATCTCGTCCCTCAAGTCCTTTCTTAATTCCCACTTTCAGACGAAGGATCTGGGCTCTCTGACATACTTTCTAGGTATTGAAGTTATGCGAAGCAAGAAGGGCATATTACTGACACAGCGCAAATATGTTCTTGACCTCCTGAAGGAAACTGGAAAGTTGGGAGCAGCACCGACCAAGTTTCCTATGGTTCACAACCCACTCCTTGACGCTGATGGGAGCATACCACTCGATGATTCTCTTGATGATGAGAAACGGATGCTTGAGGCTCAGAAGAGCAAACCATTTGAGAATCCTGAGAGGTACAGGAGAATGATTGGCAAGTTAAACTATCTCACTGTAACTCGTCCGGATATTACTTATCCAGTCAGTGTACTAAGCCAGTTCATGGCATCCCCGACTGTCAGACAGTGGGAAGCCTTGGAGCACGTGTTACATTATTTGAAGGGATGTCCAGGTCGTGGGATATTATACAAAAATCATGGCCATACAGACATTGAGTGCTTCTGTGATGCAGATCATGGTGGATCAAAGGCCACGAGACGGTCTACTACAGGATACTGTGTCTTTGTGGGCGGGAATCTGGTGTCCTGGAAAAGCAAGAAACAAAATGTGGTGTCCAGATCGAGCGCAGAGGCAGAATACCGAGCTATGGCACAGTCTGTATGTGAGATAATCTGGATATATCAGCTATTAAAGGAAGTTGGCCTCAAAACCACTTTGCCAGCAAAGTTGTGGTGTGACAATAAGGCTGCCCTACATATAGCCTCCAATTCTGTGTTCCATGAACGTACCAAACATATTGAGATTGATTGTCATTTTATCAGAGACAAGCTTAAGGAGAACTTCATCTCCACTGGATATGTGCGTTCTAGTGATCAATTAGGCGACCTTCTCACTAAAGCTCTAAATGGGACTCGTGTTGACTATCTGTGTGACAAGTTGGGCATGCTTAACATTTATGCTCCAACTTGAGGGGGAGTGTAGAGATATGATATGATTTGATATGTAAATATTATGTAATTATGATTAGGATTTGATAGGATATGATATTATCATAATGGGCCATTAATGCAGAGGCTCCTCTCACTTGTATATATATGTGTATATTCTGATCAATGAAATACAAGAGAATTATTTTCCATATTATTCTATTTCCTACAGTATATGTAGATGACATTGTGATCACAGGCAGTAATGGTTCGGGCATCTCGTCCCTCAAGTCCTTTCTTAATTCCCACTTTCAGACGAAGGATCTGGGCTCTCTGACATACTTTCTAGGTATTGAAGTTATGAGAAGCAAGAAGGGCATATTACTGACACAGCGCAAATATGTTCTTGACCTCCTGAAGGAAACTAGAAAGTTGGGAGCAGCACCGACTAAGTTTCCTATGGTTCACAACCCACTCCTTAACACTGATGGGAGCATACCACTCGATGATTCTCTTGATGATGAGAAACAGATGCTTGCGGCTCAGAAGAGCAAACCATTTGAGAATCCTGAGAGGTACAGGAGAATGATTGGCAAGTTAAACTATCTCACTGTAACTCGTCCGGATATTACTTATCCAGTCAGTGTACTAAGCCAGTTCATGGCATCCCCGACTGTCAGACAGTGGGAAGCCTTGGAGCACATGTTACATTATTTAAAGGGATGTCCAGGTCGTGGGATATTATACAAAAATCATGGCCATACAGACATTGAGTGCTTCTGTGATGCGGATCATGGTGGATCAAAGGCCACGAGACGGTCTACTACAGGATACTGTGTCTTTGTGGGCAGGAATCTGGTGTCCTGGAAAAGCAAGAAACAAAATGTGGTGTCCAGATCGAGCGCAGAGGCAGAATACCGAGCTATGGCACAGTCTGTATGTGAGATAATCTGGATATATCAGCTATTAAAGGAAGTTGGCCTCAAAACCACTTTGCCAGCAAAGTTGTGGTGTGACAATAAGGCTGCCCTACATATAGCCTCCAATTCTGTGTTCCATGAACGTACCAAACATATTGAGATTGATTGTCATTTTATCAGAGACAAGCTTAAGGAGAAGTTCATCTCCACTGGATATGTGCGTTCTAGTGATCAATTAGGCGACCTTCTAACTAAAGCTCTAAATGGGACTCGTGTTGACTATCTGTGTGACAAGTTGGGCATGCTTAACATTTATGCTCCAACTTGAGGGGGAGTGTAGAGATATGATATGATTTGATATGTAAATATTATGTAATTATGATTAGGATTTGATAGGATATGATATTATCATAATGAGCCATTAATGCAGAGGCTCCTCTCACTTGTATATATATGTGTATATTCTGATCAATGAAATACAAGAGAATTATTCTCCATATTATTCTATTCCCTACAATTATTTTTATCCAAACTAATTTGCTTCTCTTACAATTGACATATAATCTAATGATACACGAGTATTTTAGAGAGATCATGTTACATATATTATAATTAAATAATTTAATAACTTTCTAATTTTCTTAAATTAATTAACTATGTCTTAAATTAAGGATTGGAAGTAGTATATCTAACATGGATATGGATAACAGAACACTTGCAACTTACAAAGTGAACAAAATTTAGACAAAAATATTAAAAAATTTCAAAGAAGAGTTAGTTTTCTAGCGTGAGCTTTGGTTTCCATTGGGAATTGGGAATTGTGTTTACAACAGGTTCTAGACAATGTTTCCCTACAAATGAATGTTATTGTACTTGGAGAAGCATTTGTTTTGGTCGTAGAACCTAATTTGTATCTCCAACAACATAGATATAGATAACAGAACAATTAATATTTAGGCAAAAATATTATAAGTTTCACAAGGAAGCACCAACTCTCATGTTGATGTCCATTGTGCATCGCATTTACAACGTGTTCTAGACTGTATTTCCCTTGAAATTAAATAACAACATTTTTACAGGGCAAATAGAGACTTATTAAATGGATCTAATCCAGAATGCCAGAGTTTCGGCCAAGACAAAGGACAATAGTTCGAATAATAGGTAGTACACCTGCAAGATAATAATCATTGTTCATAAAGAAAAATTGCTTCTGGAGATTACAAGTTTCAGATATTGGATCATGGCAATACAACTTTCCTCGGTATACAAGCATTGATACTTGCATAACAGGATCATTTACATTGCTTTCACTATTACCATGTTTTTAATAGCAATATTACCACAAATCAAGAAAAATGACCGGGACATATGAAACAGTATCTTGCATCTCTTGCTTTTATAACTACACAAAAGTAAAAGCATAAAAAAATATAATTATACAATCATGGAAAAGAATAGAGTAAAATGAAATTCAGAAGTCAAAAGAATAGCTGAAGATTCTAATTGATCTCCTTTATTATCAATCACAGAATTCATTCCCAATTAATAGTGCTTTTTTATGCCAAGCTGGAAATCCCGAGATCATTTTAAAGAGAGTCTTTAAATGATATATGTTGAGCAAGGGTATATTTTAGTCCTTTAAGAAGCAAAATAGTCTAAATTTTTATTGAATTGTAAGGATAAACGTTTTAAATGAGTAGGTTTCTTGTTAACTTAGAGCATTAAATCTTTGAGAAAACATTAAAAAATTAAAAAAATAAACTACTTTTTACAAATAAGATATCAAAGTGTCACCCATTTTATGTAAATCTAATGATAAAAAGAAGCTTAAAAAAAAACATTTGGAACGAATGCCAAAATTAAGGGCAAGCGGAGGCCCAGTTAACAAGGGATAGCTGACACCCCCCGACTTTTGAGTAAGCGGTCTTGTTCTTCGTGCAAATTGAGCTCTTCCTCTCCCTCTTCTCTGTAAAATCTGTTCCTCTAGGCTGCAATTATTTGTAACTATTTGAAAAGCTTTCTTTGCTGATTGTAAACTCAAAACATTGGAGAAAAATGACTGATTGTTGGCCGAAATTCAAGGAGATAGGACCACTTCTTTATTAGCTCTTAGTGTCTTTGAAAGTATAAACAATTAACTTGAACTGGGTGATTGGTAATGGTCTAGGAAAAAAACAAAACGAACTTGTGCATTTGTGTCTAATAATTGGGTCATGCAGTGCACATTCACTGCTTGTTAAAATGCCTCAAGAAGAGAACATATAGGTAAGTGTCATAATTTTGGTTAAATATTATTTTACAACAGTTGGATTTAGAGATTAGAAATTGAAGATAAGGATATTAGAGTGGGTTACAGAAGAAAAGAAGAAGAAGAAATTTAATGCTAATACTCAGTTGTGGAATTCTGGCTTATGAACCACATTTAAATTGGTGAGTATGACATCAACATGGGATGCATCTGGACTTTTGTATTGTTGGATGGCCATACAGAAGTATGATAGCCCTTATATTATGTTCATATGTCTCTGGGGTGTAGCTTGAAGGTCCAGATATAAAGGATTGTAAATGGTGATAAAGTAATTTGATTGTATTGTCTCGATATTATTTGTTGGATTCATAGATTTGTTTGAACTGTTGAAGATTGTACGATTATCTTACATGATTTTATGAGTATATGAAATCATTGTTGGGCAATATCAAGATTGGTTTAAGTTTTAAATGTGCTCAAAAGTCAAGACAAAAAGAGTTACGATAAAAGTTAAAAATTGATCTTTCTAATTGAAATCATTGGTTAAAAAGTAAGTATAAAGTCTTTCACAAGATCCATTTTTCATAATGAACAAGAGCGATATTTTCTTAAATTGAAACGAATGGTTGTTGGTGGCAGCACCTGCAAAAATAGTTAATCCGAGTCATGTCCTAAGGACGCTGTCCTTAAGAGCTATTCCGCAACCACCGGTAGATAAGGATGCGGCACTCCCCAGGATTAAACGGATCCTTCCTGTAAAACAGGGTGAGCAGAACAACAGAAGATAGTAGTAAATTCAGCAAGTAAGAGAGCACACGAAAGGGGGAAGAAAGGAGCTCGAAAACTCTAGAGCTGTGTGTGTAACCTTAGAATGAAACACCCTTTTATAGGCCCCATATATTTTGAACGCTGGCAGCCTTCTTTTCACATTAAGTGGTCAGTTTTATAGAATTAAACGCATGCCATCAATTTAGGGACGTTGCAAAATCATGGACGTTGGGAGTGAATGGAGAATCCGTTCACTATTTCAAACATTCTTAATATATGATTGTTTAATGTATTAAATGTATTTGAATGGACCTGATTTCAAATTGCTTCAACCGTTTTTATTTAGATTGAAGGGACCGTAATAAAAAACCTGCCGTTTTTATTTGAAACCTTCCACCGTTTGATACACACAAAAATAATAAATACTCATTAAGAATTTTCAAACACTCAATCTTTAAGGCATTGAAAATCCGTTTATGATATTAAAACTCTATAATATTTGATTTTCCTATTCCTAATAATAATAGGAAAATCTGTCCATGATTAATGCTCAATTTTTATTTTTATCTTCCCACATTCCTAATTAATGTAGGATCCTTTCTTTGACACACCCAAAAAATATTACAACAATCCCCCACATGTGTCAAAGAAAATACCATTTGCTGAGTTACACACACGAGTACACCCATTGTATCTGGTGGTCCTTTGAACTTAAAACCAGACCTAGACCAATAATACTTAGCACACAGAGGTGCCGGTGGTTCTTATGAACTTAAAACCAACATCTCTAAGTGTGTACTAGAGGTATTAATAGTCAGACTGTACCCCCACATTTCTGCTGTTAACGGCGTTTTTGCGCGTTAAACGGCCATGCGCGTGCCTGGTGCATAACGAATGCTCTAGAGATTTTGCCACGATCTCATAGGAGCGGCCCCACTCCACATTCATAAAGGTGATTTCATTAAGTGTACCTACAATGAGCACACCGTCCCGTGAGACTATGAAATCATTAAGAGCTTCCGCTCAGCCTCACCAAAATGCATTCTAGCACTTTCTCACACACCATAGGAAGGGACTGCTAGTTTATTTAGTGCTAACAGACGACTTGTTCTTACCCATTGAACCTTCTTCATGGGATCACCAATCACAAAGGTTGGGTTGCCATCGCTGTTAATTTCAAATTGGCTTCAGTCCCATTCCCCTCGATGTTTCATAAATTTGTTTCCTCCCTAGAGGTTTTGTTAACGGATCCGCTAGGTTCACTTCTGACCTCACATAATCGATTGAGATTACTCCATCTTTTAGTAGCTGCCTTATAATATTATGTCTCAATCGAATATGTCTACTTTTACCATTAAAGGTTTTATTTTTAGCCGTAGCTATCGCTGATTGGCTATCACAATGTAAAGACACTGATGGTGTTGGTTTTTCACCCAATGGAATATTCGCTAAGAAGTTTTTCAACCACTCAGCCTCAGAACCAGCCAACTCCATTGCAATAAACTCAGAATCCCTTGAGGATTTTGTTAGTATAGTTTGTTTGGCTGACTTCCATGTTACTGCACCACCACCAAGATTGAAAATATAGCCACTAGTGGATTTTGTCTCATCTGAGTCTGAAACCCAACTAGCATCACTGTATCCTTCTAATATAGCGGGAAATCCACTATATAGTATACCATAATTCATGGTACCTCTCAAGTAACTCAATACCCTCAATAGAGCCTCCCAATGCTTATTGCTTGGGCAATGAGTATATCTGCTCAACCTACACACAGCATAAGCTATGTCCGGCCTGGTATAGTTCATTAAATGCAACAGACTCCCAATGATCTGTGCATATCTAGATTGAGCAACTGGATCTCCTTCATGTTTTGTTAAATGCATATTGGAATCATAAGGAGTGCTAACAGGAGAAACATCATAGCGTTCAAACTTTCTCAAGATTTTCTCAACGTAGTGTTCTTGAGAAAGTAGAATACCACGTTCATTCCTTATGATTTTAACGCCCAATATGACCTTTGCTTCACCTAGATCTTTCATGTCAAAATTTGAAGCAAGAAAACATTTTGTCTTACACACAATATTCATGCTAGTACCGAAAATAAGCATATCATCCACATATAAGCAAATAATCACACAATCACCATTTACAAGTTTTGTATAAGCACAACGTTCTACCTCAACAGTAGAGAAGCCACCACTCAACAAAACTTGGTCTAGCTTTTCATGCCATTGTTTAGGTGCTTGTTTCAAACCGTATAAAGATTTAACAAGTTTGCAAACTTTGTTTTCTTGTCCAGGAACTATACACCCCTCAGGTTGGGTCATATAAATTTCTTCTTCTAAATCACCATTTAAAAAGGCTGTTTTAACATCCATTTGGTGAATAAAAAGCTTGTGGATTGAAGCTAAAGCAATCAGGATTCTAATAGAAGAAATCCTAGTCACGGGAGAAGATGTATCAAAGTAATCAACGTTTTCTTTTTGAGTAAAACCTTTGACTACCAATCTAGCCTTATATTTATCAATCGATCCATCTGGAAAATATTTTTTTCTAAAAACCCATTTGCATCCAATAGGTTTTGCTCCTGGAGGCAAGTCAACCAAAACCCATGTTTTATTTTGATTTAAAGAATTTATTTCAGCTTTAATAGCTTCTTTCCAAAATTGAGAATCCGGAGAAGAAATAGCTTCATGAAAATTTTTCGGATCACCTTCTACTAAATAAGTATAAAAATCATCTCCAAAAGATGTTTCTTTTCTTTGTCTTTTACTTCTCCTTAAATTCTCACTCAAACTATCATTTGAAGTTTTTTCCAAAGAAGAGTTTTCAACTCTTTTAGGAACACGCTCAACTTTCAAAGGAAATATATGTTCAAAAAATTCTGCATCTTTTGTTTCAACAATCGTATTAGGATCCAAAATATCACTTTTCAAAACTAGAAAATGATAAGCAGCACTTTTTTTAGCGTAACCAATAAACATGCAATCAGAAGTTTTAGAACCAATCTTTCTCTTTTTAGAATCAGGTAATAAAACTTTTGCAAGACACCCCCACACTTTTAAATATTTGAGGTTGGGCACAAATCCTTTCCATAATTCATAAGGTGTCTTTTTAGTTTTTCTATGGGGTATTCTATTTTGTAAAAAACAAGCAGACAATAAAGCTTCACCCCACAAGTTATCAGGTGCAGCAGAACTCACAAGCAGAGCATTCATCATTTCTTTTAAAGTTCTATTTTTCCTTTCTGCTATACCATTAGATTCAGGTGAATAAGGAGGAGTTACTTCATGGATTATACCCTCTTTTTCACAAAAATCATTTAATAATAAATATTCTCCTCCTCTGTCTGACCTAACTCGTTTAATCTTTTTATTCAGTTGATTTTCTACTTCTGCTTTATACAAAAGAAACATTTCAAAAGCTTCATCTTTATTTCTCAATAAATATACTTTAGTATATCTTGAAAAATCATCAATAAAAGTGATATAATATCTTTTGCCTCCTCTAGTTTGAACTTGTTTTAAATCCCCTAAGTCAGTATGAATTAAAGATAACAATTCAGTTTCTCTCTGAGTAGAAAAGTGTGGCTTCTTAGTTAATTTAGTTTCTGCACAAACTTCACATTTGTTAAAATCATTACTTTTAATTCCATGAATTAACCCAAGATTTTGTAATCTCTTTATATATGATTTATGAGCATGTCCTAATCTAGCATGCCATATGTCAAAAGAATCAATCAAGTAAGCAGAAGAAGATGCATTTTCATTAATTTCAGCAACACTTAAAACAAACAGACCCTGATTACAATATCCCTTCCCAATGAGAACATTGTTCTTAGTCATGATAACCTTGTCAGACTCAAACGACACTCTAACCCCAGCTTTCCCAAGCAGCGCCACAGAGACTAAGTTTGCCCTAACATCTGGGACATACAGCACATCATTCAGTGCCAGGGTTTTTCCTGATGTGAGTTTCAGCACCACTTTTCCCTTTCCCTGAACCTTGGCAGTTCGGGAGTTAGCGAGGTAGATGTGGTCTTCCCCTTCTTCAAAGGAGGTAAACATCTCTTTATTTGCACAGATGTGCTTAGTGGCTCCTGAGTCCACTACCCATTTCTTCACATCAGTCACAATAAGGGCTTGAGAGACCACTGCAGCTATGACTTCATCATCACTGCCATCATCTCCTTCAACCAAATTCACATTTGGATTAGGAGGATTATCACCCTTTTGAGTAGCCCTTTTTCTGCATTGTGCCGCATAGTGCCCTGGCTTTCCACAGACAAAACAATTGCCTTTCTTCTTGAATTTGGGGTTAGAGTTCTTGGATTTGTAATCAGATTTCTTATTCTTATTATTTTTGTTTTTGGGATCATACCTCTTGGAGCGCGGTTTCAATTCCACCAAGTTTGCTTTGGCAGCTATTTCCTTTCCCTTTGCGGCTTGTATGGCCTTTCTGTTTGTGTCTTCAATTATTATATGGGTAATAAGATCTGACAAGGACAACTGCTTCTGTTTGTGCTTTAACTGCTGTTTGTAGTCACTCCATGTTTCTGGCAGCTTCTCGATCAGTATGCCAGCTACAAACTCATCTGGCAGGTTAATCTTCTCAGCACGCAGCTCCTCCAACAACTTGTGGTACTCGTTGATTTGCAGCTTGATGTCTTTCTCTTCGGTCATCTCCCATTTGTAGATTTTCCCCACTACAAATTTCTGCTTCCCAGCATCCTCAGCAGTGTACTTGAGGATAAGAGATTCCCATATTTTGTGTGCTTCCTTATAGACACAGTACACATCGAACAGATCGTTAGATAAAGTGCTGATAAGAGTGTGTCTGCAAACCTTATTGGCATGTGTCCAGATATCTTTCTGGGCTTGATCAACATCTGGGGTTGGTTCGGACTAAGTAAGAGCAGCAGCTACTCCATGCATGTCAAGGACAGAGTAAACTCGCTCCTGCCACCGCCTGAAATTCCTTCCATCAAAAGTCTCTATTTTTGAAGTGTCAGGGAACGGCCTAGGAATAGGAACTGCTGTTGGAACAGCAGTGACTGAGGCAGCATCATGGTTATTCTGAGCAGCAGTGTTGCGGGGTTGTTCCATGATGTGACTAGCTCTTAAGATTGTTGGTGGCAGCACCTGCAAAAATAGTTAATCCGAGTCACGTCCTAAGGACGCTGTCCTTAAGAGCTATTCCGCAACCACCGGTAGATAAGGATGCGGCACTCCCCAGGATTAAACGGATCCTTCCTGTAAAACAGGGTGAGCAGAACAGCAGAAGATAGTAGTAAACTCAGCAAGTAAGAGAGCACACGAGAGGGGAAAGAAAGGAGCTCGAAAACTCTAGAGCTGTGTGTGTAACCTTAGAATGAAACACCCTTTTATAGGCCCCATATATTTTGAACGCTGGCAGCCTTCTTTTCACATTAAGTGGTCAGTTTTATAGAATTAAATGCATGCCATCAATTTAGGGACGTTGCAAAATCATGGACGTTGGGAGTGAATGGAGAATCCGTTCACTATTTCAAACATTCTTAATATATGATTGTTTAATGTATTAAATGTATTTGAATGGACCTGATTTCAAATTGCTTCAACCGTTTTTATTTAGATTGAAGGGACCGTAATAAAAAACCTGCCATTTTTATTTGAAACCTTCCACCGTTTGATACACACAAAAATAATAAATACTCATTAAGAATTTTCAAACACTCAATCTTTAAGGCATTGAAAATCCGTTTATGATATTAAAACTCTACAATATTTGATTTTCCTATTCCTAATAATAATAGGAAAATCTGTCCATGATTAATGCTCAATTTTTATTTTTATCTTCCCACATTCCTAATTAATGTAGGATCCTTTCTTTGACACACCCAAAAAATATTACAACAATGGTTTCTTATAATATTTTGAAAATATTTATCACAGTTATTTGTAGTCAAGCTATGCTTGTTATTCATAGCATTCAAGCTACGCCTATTATTCATAGCCTGAATTGCGCGTACTGCACTTGTTATGATTCATTGCTGTCGAGTTGGACTTGTTTTTCGTTTTGTGTTTGTTCCTTTGCCGAAAAAGTGTTTAGGAAAAAAATGTTTTCATAATTGTTTCATATCATTGAAAAGAAATTCTTTTATTAAAGTTTCGTTTATGGTTATTTTCTTTAGTATTTATTTTTGTCAAAAATACAAGCATTGTTGTGATAAGTTTATAAATATGTTTTATAAATATATTCAATGATGATAATTATCTATTTGCTGCTGTGGAATATATCAACCAGTATGTATTACACACATTTATTTCAGGTACTTTATAGATATTGATCATTGAAATATGATTCTCATCGCGAGATGATTCAAAATTTATTCACAAATTCTTAAATTATTTCAGTAATAAATTGTGTCATCTCTATTGTAGAGAGAATCACTCCGTTATTAGAATGTGGTATTAATTGTTAAGATAAAGTTAATTTTATGATAAATTTGATTTATTCTTTTTGTTATAAAGAAACTTGCTTCACAAAATTGGACACAAGATGTTATATATACATATATATATAGAGAGAGAGGGGGGGAGGGAGAGAGGGAGGGGTGGGAGGTCTTAAATAATGGTTTAAAAAAAAAAAAGAATGGCTGATTGATTGTTAGAATTATGGTTGGATATCTTTGTTGAATTTCACAAAGGTTAATGAACAAATATTATAATTTTACTAGATATTGTACTAATAAAGTAGACTTTGCTGGTTGTAAATACTCCTTCGATCCTTAATATAAAACCCATTTTACTAATTGGATTAGATTAAGGAAGTTAGGTAAGCTAGTTGATTATAAGAAAAGTGACACATTTTTCCTAAAACATCATAATCATCTTTCTTAATACCCTATCTCCATCTTCTACTTGATTATGGTTGAGAGAATATTTATAGGGGTAATTTAGAAAAAATTGATAAATATGATAAATGGGTCTTATATTTAGAACCAAAACTAACTCAAGAATTGAGTCCTATATTAAAGACCGGAGGAGTAGAAAAATATAAAGTTAAATAGGCTTATAAAGTGAGAAATTCCTTATACTTCGTGCCGGTCACGTTAAAATATGTGAGAGCGTGATTTTTTTTTTTCCCATACCATGGCATCATCGCCTATTTACTGTAGTCTTTTTAATTTTGAATTGATTTTTTTCTTAAAAATGACAATAATTTGTGCAAAATATAACATTCACTAAAAGTCTAATAAAGCTAGTATGGTTGGCAAAACAAAAAACAAAAAATAAAGCTAGTATGTACATTGATTCAAACAAATGCAAACACAATAGAACAAAGTCAAGATTACAAATAAAAAAAGAGGGTTTTTTTCATCGATATCCATCTCACGTTAAGAAAGATGAAACGTGATCAAAGATATAATAATTTTCTTCAATCTTATGTCATAACTGGGCAAGATAATCAGGCATAGAACCGTCAAATGCCAATCTTTATTAAAAAATAATAATAATAATTTAGCTTCATCTTTATTAAAAAATAACAATAATAATTTAGTTTCATCAACAACGCCTCTGAAGGAATGTGTAATATCACAATCTCTATGCAAAATATTAGTAGCTTCAGTGCAATCAGGGCTAATATGTGATCGTTTGCTCGAATATGTGATTGATTCGTGCAAAATATAATATCACGAATTCAAGATCGGGATGGCACAATCATTCATCAGGACGTGACACTGTATTTTTTCACCGTGATGGGTGCGGGGTGCCAAGGAATACGCCCATCACGGGGTGCCAAGGAGTACATGGTGCATTGCTAGCAAGTTCTGTGAGTGACCTTCCAGCGACAGAGAGACGAAGCAAATTCAGCTTTTCCAAAATGAAGGACGATGAGGTCCTCATCAAAATAGCAGCAACCGCACTGAATCGAGCTGATACCCTTCAGAGGAAAGGTTCATACCCGCCCCCAAGAGGTGCGAGCCCTTACCTGGGATTGGAGTGTTTCGGAACTGTTGAAGCCGTGGGAAAAATGCTTCCAGGTGGAAAATTGGTGACCATGTACTCAACATTTATTATTCTGAGTTTTGGGTTTGCAGGGTAGTGGTATATTTTTAATCCAAGTTTCTGAGGAAACGACGAGGAAGATATCAAGGGAACATTGCTTTCCGTGTACTTAGTTGTTGGGTCTCTTAAAAACAGAAAGTTCTTCCACTGCGTCTTGTGATAAGAACATGTGCCTTTCAAAGGAATAAGCTTTGCGTGTTTCTATATTCTAGCATGCTCTGATTGATAGTTGAAATTACTTCTCCCTTCTTGTTGCAAATGAACTATGAAGGTTATTGAATAAAACAATGCGTTTAACCTCAGTGATGATCGAATACACTGATATTGGGGTCCTTTGTGTTCCGTTGATCAGAATTAACCTGAAGGTTCTGTTTTACTCAAGTGGTCGAAACCGACTAGTTGTGTAGTGTGTGAATGAATTAAAATTGCATTAATATATAAGGTGGGGCTTAGAGGTATGTGCTCTTCTTAGTAGAGGGGGTTATGCTGAGAAAGTTGCCGTTCCTACTGGACAAGTTCTTCTGATTCCACCTACAGATTCTCTGAAGGATGCAGCTGCATTTCCTAAGTTTGCATGTACTAATGTGTTTTACTGTTTTTATGATGAGCTGGCTATCCAAAAGAGAGATGTTCTTGGTAAATTTTGATTCTAATAATTTATCTATGAAGAGAAAATTATTTTAGTTAATGTTCAATACCTATGTTGTTTTGAACCAAGTCAGCAGAGGCAGCATATCTCGTGACTCCCATCTTGTCAATTTTTACCACTCTAAATGAAGCTATGTAGCATGCCAGTACTTTTTTTGTATTCTTCTGTTTAATTAACTCTTGTTTGGGTTAAATGCATGCATAGAGTTTGGATTGAATGCATGCATAGAAATTAACAACTCTGATGTTATAGGGAATTCAAAACATGTTTGAGTTAGTTTTAAGACGCACAAGGATGTAAATATTTTATTGAATAACATCCATTCATATTGAAATAACTTCCATCAATGCATCTATACTTCCCGAAGTACCTTTAGTCCTTTGCAAAATTATCGATTCTGTATGCTCTAGGTAAATTACCTGAATTTTCCCTTCTATTGTGCTGACCTTCCATGAGTCTCTAGTTGTGACTTAATAATAGTTATGTTAACTTGAATCCATTAATTCTCAAGTACACGGTGGCTCTAGTGGAATTGGTACATTTGCCATACAAATAGCTAAGTATCATGGAGTCAGAGTACTTGTCACAGCAGGTCCAGTAGTTTTTATGCAACTTTTTTCTTGTAAATTAACTATCTTCAATAGGTCCATTAAAATTGGCACATTTCGTGGAGCTAACTATGTATCTCTATGATTGAAATTTCTGAGTGGTGAATGCCAAGCACTCGTCCTTTTAGATGTGGATTAGCAGGAAGTAAAGAGAATTAGCTTTCTGCAAGGATCTTGGTACTGCTGCATGTATCAATTATAAAACGGAGGACTTTGTTACAAGGGTAAAGCATTTAAGCGTTGATATGAAGCTGTTCAGTACCCCTTGATGCTTGATTAATCTAATGTTTACATAATGTAATTGCTGTTTAATGATAGGCGTTAATGTTATTCTTGATTTTATGGGACCATCCTATTATAGCCGGAACCTTGAGAGCTTGAAGGTTGGTGGGAGGCTGTTTATTATTGGCTGTGAGGGGGGTACATCGACTGAAGTAAATCTTGCTTCTTTTGTTGCTAAGCATCTTACTGTTCAAGGTATTGCTTTCTTTCTTTGATTATTTTGACGGTTCAGTTCTGATAAAGATTCTTTATTTGCTTTTTTAACTGGGTTCAAGATCACTTTGCTTCAATCCATATAATTGCCTGTTGAAGTACAAAGAAGTAACTCCAACAGCTGATAAAGCTAACTTCCAGTACTGCAAAAACAATAGTGATAATTTGACTTCAGAGTGCCTCTTAACAGTCAAGACTTGTTCTTCATAAGGGAACCTGACTCCTGGCTCATTTAATTCATTTCTCAACATAACTTCAACCTCATATTTGTTCTCCTTTCATTATGCTTTTTCTTTTTAGGGAAAATTAATTTGACAGTCCTCATGTTTTCATCAAATTTTGAATCAGGTCCCTATAGTTTTTTTTTCTTTTTATTGGGTCCTTGTTTTTTAGTCTGTTAACTATCTCAGCCCTTCTGTTAACAAAGCCGTTAAATTAATTGATGGTGAATGACGTGGCAACTGAGCACACTGTTCTTCCCCCACCTCCCTCGGCCTCTCTCTCTCTCTCTCTCTCTACTCCTCTCAGTCTCCTTTGAAGTAAATTGTTCAAGCTCTCCTTTGTATGGCCATCACTTTTCAACGTCTCTTCTTCTGCAACATTACTTAAGGATCAGCCGGGGGCCAAAAAAAAGCAGAGGAGGAAAAAAACGTTAACAGGGGGAGGTGTGATGAAATCAGCAAAGAATACATATTTCTAGTTTACGTATTACAATGTATCCACTTGTTTCCCAGATAACCTCTGAGAATAAATTTCACAGGTAAGGATTGTTCTATTCTAACAAATAGACCAGTCCAAAAAAATGATAGGAAGACGAAGAAAAAAGGATCAAAATTTGTTTGACTTATTGGCTAGTATGTGGAAAAGAAGGAATTTATAACCTTCGTAATGGATGACAGCAGCAAATTGTTCCATGAATATGAACCAATTTTTGGGTGTATGAGGAATGGGGAAACTAGCAAGAATAAAGCATCTAAAGCTTCTCAGGGCAAAATCATCTGTTAAAAAATTAATAATAAATGAGTTGGCTGCACCTTTCCTGTCGCACCTCCCTCTGCTAACGTCTTTATATTTTACTTTGAAAGAGAGGAGTATAGAGGGGGGGAGAGAGGGAGAAAGAGAAGCCGAGGGAAGCAGGAGAAGAACAGTGTGCTCAGTTGCCACTTCATTCACCATCAATTAATTTAATGGGTTTGTTAACAGAAGGGCTGAGATAATTGACAGAGTAAAAAACAAGGACTGCACAAAAAGAGAAAAAACTATAGAGACCCGATTCAAAATCTGATAAAATTATAAGGACTGTCAAAGTAGTTTTCCCTTCTTTTTAAACTACGCACTTTGTCTGGGTTTACAGATGAACCCAAATTATATCACACGGTCAGTTTCTATGCAGGTGCTGGTTTGTGAAACAGAAGTCCTGAAAATAAAGCCATGATTGTTAGTGAAGTAGGGAAGCAGTTATGGCCCGCAATTGAAGCAGGCAAGGTTAAGCTTGTGGTATACAAATCATTTCCTCTATCTGAAGTAGCAGATGCTCATCAGCTCATGAAAAGCAGCAAACGTATTAGGAAGATTCTGCTTCTTCCATGACCCTGCACAAGCTATTCCGACCCAAGCCTTTAGAACTCGGACCTCTATCTGTCAATGATTGAGGTGACTTGTGCCGTGCACATAGGAAGTTGTAATACTTATAGCTATATGATGGTTTCTTAACAATTAAGCATCCCATAATGAATTGATTCTGTACAAGATAGCAAAATGTATGTAGCTACTGTATCCGTGAGGATTCTCTCTGAGGTGATTTTAAGTTTAGAAGTTGATGGAGTTGTGTATATTTAAGAAAGAATGGAGTGATGCTATTGACAAGGAAAAATGAATAAAAATGAAAAAAAATGAAAATTATCTCATATCAAAGGTTTCAAGAACTCCTCCAGTAGCTAGATTATTTGTCACTCGTACTTATCAGTCTTATTTCTGCAAGGTAAGGTTGCAGGACATTTTAGAATCAAGTTGACCCTACCACATGAGTTCCACCATGTTATGGTTGCTTTGATTTCATCAAGAGTAGGTGTTGTTGACAGATCAAGAGGAAGCCTCTTCAGAGCCTCCCAGGATGCTGTTTCAAGACTTCTCAAAGAAGGGTAGAATGGTTCATTTTTAGAATCAAGTTGATCCTACTCTAATGAGTTCCGCCATGTTATGATTGCTTTGATTTCTTCAAGAGTAGGTGTTGTTGACAAATCAAGAGGAAGCCTCTTCAGAGCTTCACAGGATGCTATTTCAAGACTCCTCAAAGGAGGGCAGAGAATGGTTCCATCGTATATATTCTTCAAAAGGGGCATGGACTTCTGTTTTATCCTCTTCAACTTTGGATACTAAATTCCAAAATCATCACCTCCCATGAAATCTCCCTCTTCTCCTTTCATTATGTACTCCATACCAATACAATTGTGGACACTTAGTTTCTTCCATATTCTTAAGTTGAAGTAAAATCTGTCCTTGACAATAGAGAGTTCAATTTTGGACGGTATTCGACAGTAATGATTTTCAAGCTCATGAGTGTGTCAAACCTCACCACAACCTTGAGTATTATCTTCAGGTTTCCCAGAGCAATGGTTTCGTTTGGTCTAGAATATTGAGAATGTGGTTTCGTGGAATGTTGAGAATGAGAGGTAACGATTATGATTGGGATTAAGAAAAGCCATTAAAAAAAGTGTTTAGTGTGAGGAGTTACTTGTTACTTGGGATTAGACAAACACATGTAAGTGGAATTGGAGAATATTAAGGAGTCTACGTTATTCACCAAATGCCACTAGTGTATGGAAAATAAGATTGCCATAAAATGGTTGCTAAATGTGTTGTCATGTTAGCACCAAGCAGCCAAAGTCACGCAGATTAAGGAGAAAAATTATAATATGCATTAATACTGGGGAAATTTTACAAAAGAATGGCTAAGGATTATTTGTTTGGCATCTAGAAAGGAGTGAATTGGCATCTAGAAAGAAGAAAAATCCTCTCTCGAGGAGGCAAATCTGATTGCAACTACAAAAAGGCCAAAAATATTGAGGTCAACCCAACAAAAGAAAGGAAAATGAAAACACTCTTTCCTAGCACACTCATTGATCGATCTCTTAAAGCCACATGGTCAGAGAGTAAACACTAGGTTGGTATTATCGACCAAAAGGCTTATAAGGAGGAGGAAGAGAAGAGCATAATGATCAAAAGAGCGCTCAAATAGGGGTAACAAAGTAAAATTGCCAAGTTTTGAAATCCCATTTTGGGGTCCTTGAGCTGATTTGGGATTAGTGATATTGGAGTCCGTAACTTGAAATTTTGGTATTTTGAAGGTCTTTATATGGGATTTTTCCTTTAAAAAAAAAAAAAGATTAAAGCCTATCTCAATTATTTATTCACAACTCACAGTATGAAAGAATTGAATTAGTCGAATAAAAATAATATAATCTTTCAAGCTATAAATGGATATATATATATATATATATATAATTGATACAAGGACATAGTATGAACCGTAAATGAAAAACAAAATTGAGACAAGTCAAGAATCAAAATATCAACATATATGCCTTAAGGGGGGTATTATTAACTCAAACAACTAGCAATTTTTAATTTGTACGGTACAAGCTTAATCAGCAATAAGCAAGTACATGCGCTTATTTGTTTCTCTAAATATAAGATCAAATCAAAATGCATTGAAGTATATTGGCTTAAAGCACAGTTGAAACCGTCACTTCCTTTTGCGTTTTCGGATCTTTAGGACAATGGACAGTCTTTCGTAGTTGGAACGTGGCCCCTGAAGTGCTGCGTTTCGCTAATTTTCAAAATGGGCGATTAGTGATTGTAGCCATAGTTTTCTCTGCTTCTAGGCATTTCAGTTCCTTTTTCACTATCTCAGGGATGCAATTTCGTAGGCGTTTAACCCATCGTGGCATAATTGGAAGATTAGAGTTGTACTTCTCTGAAATCGCTTATAATGCTCATGGTGGCCTTTATCTTCCTTAGTACATTCATGTGCAGCTTAGCAGCATTGGTCCTTGCATTTGGGCCTTTATGCTTCATGGTTTTAGTATTTTCTCAAAATTGTTCTTATGTTGGTTTAATTTGGTTTTTAATACTAACAAGATTAGATTTAACAGAAAGGACTAGTCTCTCACAGTGTTCTGAACTAAGGTTTAAATCTCTGTTAAAAGAGGTACTCACATTTAGTTCCTAACAGTACCTCAAACTTGTATTCTCCTCCTTATGAAGATGAGACCGCTTACCATCTCAACTAACAGCTTATTGGTAGTATATTGTTTTATTTAGTTAGTAATAAAATTGTCTTTTTACTACCTTCAGTTCTTAATATAGGAATTTGTTGGAAATTTAATTTGATTTAAATATAAAATTTTAATTTACTTTGCTTCTGATATTTATCTATTTTTTCTAGGAATAATTTCAATGCATATGATTAATAGGGATATTTTAAAGAAGATAACATTCATTTATTATAATTAATTAACTTAACTAATTTTCTTAATATTTGCAAATTTATATTAAAAAATTGTATTGCCATGAAGCATTTTAGGCGAAACAAAAAAGAACAATATCAATTTGTTGATCAAGTTTCTAAAGACGCAAAGAAATTCAACCATTGAATTACATTGCTTCCCACGATTTACTACTTATCCTACGTATATTTGACATCCATTTTTTGACACGTCAAAATCAAAGTGCATGAACCTCAAGCTATTATTAACAATAGACGCATAGAATCTTTGTTTTATTTGAATTTATCAATCTTCTGTTTTTTATTTTTTTCACTTTGATGCTTTCATACTACTGTTCGAATCATATTTAGATGCGTTTCGTAATTAAGAATTTTTTCAAAAGTTTTGATTGTTTTTAACAATCAATTAATTTGACTTTTTGGGGAATGATTCTTGAAAGTTGCAATATGCATGGTTAAAATTGAAGATACCTAAAAGTCCCTTGACTTTCTTCAATGATGTTTTCTTCTTTTTATTTTAAGCACGCAGAAATGTTTTAATCTCAATTTAAGTATATATCTCCATCCAGTTTGAGCATTAAGATATTAAGGGGAAGAAAGAAATCTCTTGTTGAATATAACTGCACCTAATGAGAAAAATAATTATATTTGTTGGGGAGGACTTTAACCTTTAACGTTCCCACCTTGATAAAAATTAATTAGTCTCAAGGTCAAAGTGATTTGGAAAAACTCTGAGTTAATACCAAAAAAGAAAAATAAGTATACGTGATAACTTGATAATAATTAATATTTGAATCAAGCTAGAGATTATTAAAACCATTGTACTCCTCCAGTCCTTAATATAGAATCTAATTGTTGAGTTGATTTTGGTCCTAATTATAAGACCTATTTTTCATATTTATCAATTTTTCTTAAATTACCTGTATAGATATTCCATCAACCATAATCAAGTAGAAAAAGGAGAGAGAATAATAAGAAAGATGATTATGGTGTTTTAGGAAAAACATGTCATATTTCTTATAATTAACTAACTTACGTAACTTCCTTAATTTAATCAAATTAGTTAAATAAGTTTTATATTAAGGACCAGAAGAGTATATTTAATTATTTCTTACAAAATCCAATGGGAAAAAAGGTTACTTGATGAACCACATTGATATGTAAGGATCCTTCAAATTAAATTAACCTTAATTGCCTGTTTATTCAACGAATCATAGATGCAATGGTAGAAAACGTGATGTGATGTAATGATGATTACAAAGTACTCCTCCGGTCTTTAATATAAGACTCATTTAACTAATTTGATTAGATTAAGGAAGTTAAGTAAATTAGTTAATTATAAGAAATGTCACACATTTTTCTTAAAATACCATAATCATCTTTCTTAATACCCCATCTTCCTCTTTTACTTGATTATGGTTGAGGGAGTATCTATAAGAATAATTTAGAGAAAATTGATAAATATGAGAAATAGGTCTTATATTTAGAACCAAAACCAACTCAACAATTAGATCCTATGATAAGGACCGGAGGAGTATTTGTTTAGTATGTCATCAAGGAAGGAATCATGAAATGAAATAGGATTAGAATGCAAATTTGTCCCAAAGTTGTCACTCGAGTGATGGGCATCCTGGAAGTCGTTTTTGGTTTCAACATTACTACTGAAGTTTAATATCGTAATAATTTTGCCTCTTATAGTTGGGAAAAAAAACATTGACATTCAAATAGTGACATTAATTATTAATATTTTTAACAATAAAGGACAAAATTACTATGACTATAAGCTTCTAAGGCAATATTGAACCTAAAAATTAAAATTTTCAGATACTCAATACTCTTGATAAAAACTTTCACAACAAATTACACCTTAATCCAATAAAACATATTTGTCTAAAAATAAATTTGAAATGATCTTTTAAACTTTATCAATGACTAAAATAGATGGTATAAATGTCTAAATGTTGATTCGTAGAGGCCGCAGACATTGATTCACATAAACTTGAATTTGGATTACATAGCTAGAGTTATACAATGGGGATTACTTTTAGTTTGTTGAAATATATCCCATCTTTAATATAACATTTAATTTGTATTATGAAAATAAATCTTATATTAAGTACTGGAGGTAATATTAAATAGGAATTATATTAGAATACTTTACTATGCCAATCAAATACCTGAATAAACTGAACGTGTCATCAGGGTAATCTGATGCACAACATTGAGTCAATGTTCATCATAATTACTATAGTACACGCCCCCATGTGCGCAAACTTGCGTACCACACTTTGGTCAATTTCAGCAGTTAAATACACCCATTTGATTTAAAAGAGTCTGATTCATAATCACTTAACCAGTATTAGTAACATTTACCACGTTAGAAATATGATTCCTAAAGAGCAAGCTTCACATACGGCAGCAAACTTCACCTCAATTAGTAAATTACAGCTATCCGAGAGATTAAGGGAAACTAGCCATGGTTTGAACTTTGAACTGCCATTAAAGCAAAATAAATAAATAAAATAAAGGGAAAATATTTAAAAAGACATTTAAATAATTCAAATCTTTGTTTTTTTTTCTTTTTGCCAACAACCCAATTTTTTGTTTAGGTCATTGAATTTTTCAAAATCATAATTAGGTCACATGACCTAAAGAGAGATTTTTAAATTTTACAAGATGATCCTAATATCCTTTTTATTAGAACCGAGAGAGATTGAGATTTTCTATCATTGTTATATTGCGTAAGAGCTCCTAATAAGGAAAAGTTGGTGTCTACTATTGCAAAGTTGGAAAGCTGATCAATGAGGCAATAGTGAGTTAGTTTTTATATTAAATCTTCTTCTCTTAATCCTGCAAATGTATTATGAAGAACACAAAGCTGTTAATTTATAATTGAAATGTTAAATGAAATGGAACATGTTAAATTTTTAAGGTTGTATTGTAATCAAGATTTATTCAATGACTTATTACAGGTGTTATGGAGAGAGAAAGTTGTGAATTTAGAATTGAAATATATTACCTATGAAATGGAGCATGTTAATTTTTAAGGTTGTATTGTGATCAAATTTGATTCAAAGACTTAATGATAGTGTGTTGTGAAGACATAAAACTGTTAATTTAGAATTGAAATTCGTTAACCGCGTAATTGAACTTATTTATGTTTAAGATTGTATTATGATTAAGTTTTATTTGATGACTTACCACTGATAAGTTATGGAGACGGAAAGTTATTAAATTAAAATGTATTAGCCATGAAATAAAATATGTTAAATTTAAAATTCTCTTTTTCTTTCTAATGAAAGGGATATCATAGTCATTTTACAAAATTCTAAGATTCCTCTTTGGGTCACGTTACTTGATCAGAGCTTGACAAATTTAATGACTCAAATAAAAATTTACGTTATTTAAGTATCTTTTAAAGAAATTTTTCCCAAAATAAAATGCTCAAGTTAATATCACATTTTTTGGTGATTAGATCTAGAGGAAATTAAAGATTAATGATTTAATCATATATTTAATCTCGTCTTCCAGTTAATGTGAAATTATATTCACATCATATGTGTTAATTAATAAATGAGCTATATAAAAAGCTTAACACCTCTCATTCTTATTACTTTTTCAATATGAAAAGTAATAAGAATGAAAAATGAAAAGGTTATCTATATACACACACATATCTTGATTAAAATTATATACCCATACATGCACACCCCCCAATTATGCGTCAATATTATATCAATATTGCAGAATTTTTTTAAAAATTAAAATCTTTGAATCATACATATATACTCTGATTTTCAAATAGAAGTTGAATTATAATATTTTAAAATGCTAAAAAAAACAAAGAGAAGAAAATAATAGCCACTTTCTCTCATGTGGGAATTTTTTAAAAATATTTTAGCCAGACTTGTGAAGAAAGTTACGTTCATGGCACTTTTTATATATTACAAATAATACGTTATGTTATCTTGACCTATAGATTTAAATTTTTCAAATACCTATAAAATTGTTTTATATAAATTTTACGAATTCTCAAGTATCTTACATCATTGACGTCTATTAATCCAAGGGCATTTATCTTATGCTCAAAGCAGCATGAAATTGAAACCAATGGGTTCGTATGTAAACATATAAAAGCTCCGAAAATTAAGCAAGGAATTAGTGGCTTAATTTGAGGACTAATTTGTCCGGATAAGCTGACACACAATTGTGTGCATCACGTTATATCTAGACTGTCTTTTTTCAATTAACAAAGTCCAATAAGTAAATTAAGCTTTTAAATTCCTTATACCATAAGCAACCATATGCATTATTCGTAAATTCCTTTCATGATGCAATTAATTGATATATAATAGTATATCCGGTCCTTAATATAATAACTAATTGATTAATTTAAGTAGATTGAAAAAATTAGTTAAGTTAATTATTTGTAATGAAGAGGTATTGTTTTTCCCAAAATATCTTTGCTAATTAAGTATATTAGCTAAAACTATCATTATTATGAGAATTATCTTAAAAAAATAGATAAATATAAGAAACAAAATGGATTGAGATCTTATATTTATGACTAAAATAAAAGTCAAACAAGTTTTTATATTAAGAACCGAAATTAGTACTACAAAATTAGTGTTAAGTGATATACCTCATCAAACTCAATCTTTTGTACTTATGTTTTTCCATCTGTTAAATTTTTTAGTTGTTTTCTCCCTTTTTTCCGAGTGATATTAATACTGAAAGGGAGCAACTCTTATACTTTTTTGCGGTACACTTTATTTTAAAAAAATAATATAGAGATATATAGTTCTTTTACTAATACCAAATAAAAATTATTAGCAATATGAGTGAAAACTAGGGAGTTATAGCTTTAGGTTATAGTTTACCAAAGTTAGATGATAGATTTTGCATACAGTGTGATTAGTTTAATTAGTTCAGATAGTGTACAATTTTATGATTTGAGAATGGCTTTGGCTTAAAGCGACTTTTTTGATTTTGTTATTGATTAAATTTTGTTGTTGTTACCCCTAGTTTTTAACTGCATGGCAGTCTTTAATAAAATAAAATAAAATAAATTTCTTTGAAAAAAATTATACTACCTCCAGTTCTAATTATAAGATCTTGTTTGTAGACTACAAATAAAATCTTATAATTATTATCAAAATTAGTGTATTGGTTATAGTAAAAACCGAGTATGAAAAGGGTTTGTTCTATTATAAATACTTTTTAAAATAAAAAAATCTAAAAATAAAAATTAAGAAAGATAAAATTGTTTGTCAAAATTTATAATAAAATATATTTATAATTTTCATATAAGATTTTGTGCCATGTCATGCATTCTTCATACCGGCAATATAATTTAATTATTATTAAAAAAACACTTCCCTTTAGTGTTACAAGATAGATATGTGAATTATGACCCAAAAAAAAGGTACTACCTTCGGTCCTAATTATAAGAGTCAGTTGACTAATTTGAGGAGATTAAGGAAGTAAGTTGAGTTAGTTATTTGTCATAAATAGGTGTTGTCTTTCCTAAAATATCCTTATTAATCAAGTATATTAACTAGAACTCTTATTATTAGAAGGGCTACTTTGGAAAAAAATTATATAAATATGAGAGACAAAGTGGATTGGGGTCTTATATTTAGGATCAAAATAGAAATCAAACAGGATCTTATATTAAGAACCGGAGGTATTACAAGCCAAAGAATAAAAAGAGAATCCTTAAAAAATATTTTTGAATTTTAAAATTTTAAATCAGTCTTATTACTATACTTCAATAATACTACATCCGGTTCTTAATATAAGACATCATTTAACTTTTATTTTGGTTCTAAATATAAGACCCCAATCCACTTTGTCTCTCACATTTATTTATTTTTTCCAAAGTATGCCTTGTGATAATAATAGTTCTAGCCAATACACTTGATTAATAAGGATATTTTAGAAAAAACAACATCTATTTATTACAAATAACTAACTTAACTAATTTTCTTAATCTATCAAATTAATCAATTAGCTCTTATATTAGGAACCGGAGGTAGTAATTGATAACATTTGAAAAGTAAATAACAATATATTTTTACAGTCATTCCTAATTTGGGATTTTAAAATTTTAACGGCATTTTTTTGGTATTCTCCCAAACAATAAATGATCCACTTTTTTTTTTTTTGCCTACAAATGAACCATGGTAAATATGTGAGTATGTCCAGTAATTTTATTTACTTCACTATATTTATAAAATTATCTCCCTGCATTGAATGTTATTCCTTAATAATTAATTTCTCCTCAAATTAAATATATAATACACAAGCAATTAAGTTTTCCAATATATTTCCTTCTTTTATTTTTCCCTTTCCCCTAAAGTTTAAGCATTAATGTTTAATTTGTCTGACCTCTGGTGAAATAATGATTCCTCAAACAAACCCAGAAGCCTAATATGCCTTACTTATTTCTGGTATTAAGTTTCTGAAAGACATAAATTAGCATTGTAAATCCAGATTAGTGTATATACGAACCCATGTCCTTTTTCACGATCTACCATTAACATGTAGAAAATCATTATTATTTAGAATCAATTTCCATAAATTGTATTAACATATCATTATTATAGGTTTTTTTTAACCTTGCTCATTATTATAAGGTTAATTGCACATAAATTCTATGGATTTCGGATCATACGTTGATAATCCTCCTATATTTTTAAAACTTGACAATAATCTGTGAAAACTTTTTTACATTTGTACTGTCGTATGGTGAGCAATTTAATTATTTTAGTCCCCACGCGTGACGCATTAATGACAATTAGATCTTTAATTTTCATTTTTCATCAATGAGGTTATGCGAAAATAATTTTTTCAAATTTCAAACCATTTCACTCATGTTGGCAATCACAGATGTCGCATATATCATACATAATTAATACAAGAAAGAATCCCAATTAAATCTTATTGAAATATCAAAATTCAAATTAAGACCTGCACTTTCAGCAAACATCTAATTAGGCCAAGAAGTTTTATTAGGGATTTTTTAATGTTGTTAAAAGACTAAAATGTCCCTTTAGGTTAGCAAATTGGTAATTGTTCCAATTAATTTATGACGTAACTTCTTTTTTTTGAGATATGCCAGATGATCCATTAGCTTCACGCACCATATGTTGTTAAAAGACTAAAAAAACTATCTTTTTTTTTTTATAAATTTATATTAAGTAGTTCATATTACTCTATTAGTCTTATCAAACATTGGAAAAATCATTTAGATTTCTAATACAAGTTCATTTTAGTAATGAAACTATAAGATATAACATAATAAAAATGTCTATATGGCAGATATAGCAAAACATTTAAAAAAAAAAAAACAAATTTGATGCTGAAATCCACTAGTACATTAAGATTATGAGTTTTTAAGTGTAAGAAAAAAAATTTCCTTCAAAAAATTATTAATTTAATGGTATTGGAATCAAGTAATTAAAATGTCCTCATTTCCATTCTAAGAAAAAGAAAGCTGATGTTCCTACAAATTTTTATCAATATATTAGAGTTAGTATAAAATATTATATTACACATGTCAATTTTTGCTCTTAGTATTCTCAAATTTTTTTTCTGTATGTAAAAATTTTTAATAAATAAATACTATATAATGTCAAGTTTGATGGCTTAATTTTTTTTCTTTTCAAAATAATATTATTTTAAATTGTAAAAGAGTATTTTTAGTCTTTTAACAACATTCAAAAACTCATAATAAGACGTTTTGGCCTAATTCAAATTTGTTAAAAATGCAAGGCTTAATTTAAATTTTGACATTTAAAGCCGAATTTAATTAGGATTCTCCCTTATATAATAATAGATCAATCGAAGCAAATTTGATTGAAAAGAGTATGCCATTTGATTTAGTATTAAGAAAACAATTAGTCTCGACTATTGGTAAATAATAATCTGAGTATCTCACAAAAAAGAATAATAAACAGATTTTTTAAAAAAATAAATTCAGCATTGTTCAATTTAAAAGGTTTTTTTTTTCCTATGCACGTGTCTCCCTATAATGAAAACAATTGTATTCGAGTTACTCTCAAACACTAGATATGGCACATTTTTTTAGCAGAAATTTGAATTTTTATTTGTCATGTTATTAGAGATTAACCCTTCTTACTAAACTCAAACCCCTAGTTTAAAATGTTATTTGTATAACTGGAAATAAAAAAATTGTGATTTAATCTTTAATACTTGTATAATTACCCAGACCTTGAAAATATAATTAAATATTTGAGCAGCACATGGAAGCCGCACCTTCATTTTGAAGTTAGATGACACTTCCAACTCCACAGTTCGGAG
>NW_021636696.1:0-42387 GCF_004799145.2 Neltuma alba
AAATATGATAAATGGGTCTTATATTTAGAACCAAAACTAACTCAAGAATTGAGTCCTATATTAAAGCGGAGGAGTAGAAAAATATAAAGTTAAATAGGCTTATAAAGTGAGAAATTCCTTATACTTCGTGCCGGTCACGTTAAAATATGTGAGAGCGTTGATTTTTTTTTTCCCATACCATGGCATCATCGCCTATTTACTGTAGTCTTTTTAATTTTGAATTGATTTTTTCTTAAAAATGACAATAATTTGTGCAAAATATAACATTCACTAAAAGTCTAATAAAGCTAGTATGGTTGGCAAAACAAAACAAAAAATAAAGTAGTATGTACATGATTCAAACAAATGCAAACACAATAGAACAAAGTCAAGATTACAAATAAAAAAAGAGGGTTTTTTCATCGATATCCATCTCACGTTAAGAAAGATGAAACGTGATCAAAGATATAATAATTTTCTTCAATCTTATGTCATAACTGGGCAAGATAATCAGGCATAGAACCGTCAAATGCCAATCTTTATTAAAAAATAATAATATATTTAGCTTCATCTTTATTAAAAAATAACAATAATAATTTAGTTTCATCAACAACGCCTCTGAAGGAATGTGTAATATCACAATCTCTATGCAAAATATTAGTAGCTTCAGTGCAATCAGGGCTAATATGTGATCGTTTGCTCGAATATGTGATTGATTCGTGCAAAATATAATATCACGAATTCAATATCGGGATGGCACAATCATTCATCAGGACGTGACACTGTATTTTTCACCGTGATGGGTGCGGGGTGCCAAGGAATACGCCCATCAGTGGAGTACATGGTGCATTGCTAGCAAGTTCTGTGAGTGACCTTCCAGCGACAGAGAGACGAAGCAAATTCAGCTTTTCCAAAATGAAGGACGATGAGGTCCTCATCAAAATAGCAGCAACCGCACTGAATCGAGCTGATACCCTTCAGAGGAAAGGTTCATACCCGCCCCAAGAGGTGCGAGCCCTTACCTGGGATTGGAGTGTTTCGGAACTGTTGAAGCCGTGGGAAAAATGCTTCCAGGTGGAAAATTGGTGACCATGTACTCAACATTTATTATTCTGAGTTTTGGGTTTGCAGGGTAGTGGTATATTTTTAATCCAAGTTTCTGAGGAAACGACGAGGAAGATATCAAGGGAACATTGCTTTCCGTGTACTTAGTTGTTGGGTCTCTTAAAAACAGAAAGTTCTTCCACTGCGTCTTGTGATAAGAACATGTGCCTTTCAAAGGAATAAGCTTTGCGTGTTTCTATATTCTAGCATGCTCAGATTGATAGTTGAAATTACTTCTCCCTTCTTGTTGCAAATGAACTATGAAGGTTATTGAATAAAACAATGCGTTTAACCTCAGTGATGATCGAATACACTGATATTGGGGTCCTTTGTGTTCCGTTGATCAGAATTAACCTGAAGGTTCTGTTTTACTCAAGTGGTCGAAACCGACTAGTTGTGTAGTGTGTGAATGAATTAAAATTGCATTAATATATAAGGTGGGGCTTAGAGGTATGTGCTCTTCTTAGTAGAGGGGGTTATGCTGAGAAAGTTGCCGTTCCTACTGGACAAGTTCTTCTGATTCCACCTACAGATTCTCTGAAGGATGCAGCTGCATTTCCTAAGTTGCATGTACTAATGTGTTTTACTGTTTTTATGATGAGCTGGCTATCCAAAAGAGAGATGTTCTTGGCAAATTTTGATTCTAATAATTTATCTATGAAGAGAAAATTATTTTAGTTAATGTTCAATACCTATGTTGTTTTGAACCAAGTCAGCAGAGGCAGCATATCTCGTGACTCCCATCTTGTCAATTTTTACCACTCTAAATGAAGCTATGTAGCATGCCAGTACTTTTTTTGTATTCTTCTGTTTAATTAACTCTTGTTTGGGTTAAATGCATGCATAGAGTTTGGATTGAATGCATGCATAGAAATTAACAACTCTGATGTTATAGGGAATTCAAAACATGTTTGAGTTAGTTTTAAGACGCACAAGGATGTAAATATTTTATTGAATAACATCCATTCATATTGAAATAACTTCCATCAATGCATCTATACTTCCCGAAGTACCTTTAGTCCTTTGCAAAATTATCGATTCTGTATGCTCTAGGTAAATTACCTGAATTTTTCCCTTCTATTGTGCTGACCTTCCATGAGTCTCTAGTTGTGACTTAATAATAGTTATGTTAACTTGAATCCATTAATTCTCAAGTACACGGTGGCTCTAGTGGAATTGGTACATTTGCCATACAAATAGCTAAGTATCATGGAGTCAGAGTACTTGTCACAGCAGGTCCAGTAGTTTTTATGCAACTTTTTTCTTGTAAATTAACTATCTTCAATAGGTCCATTAAAATTGGCACATTTCGTGGAGCTAACTATGTATCTCTATGATTGAAATTTCTGAGTGGTGAATGCCAAGCACTCGTCCTTTTAGATGTGGATTAGCAGGAAGTAAAGAGAATTAGCTTTCTGCAAGGATCTTGGTACTGCTGCATGTATCAATTATAAAACGGAGGACTTTGTTACAAGGGTAAAGCATTTAAGCGTTGATATGAAGCTGTTCAGTACCCCTTGATGCTTGATTAATCTAATGTTTACATAATGTAATTGCTGTTTAATGATAGGCGTTAATGTTATTCTTGATTTTATGGGACCATCCTATTATAGCCGGAACCTTGAGAGCTTGAAGGTTGGTGGGAGGCTGTTTATTATTGGCTGTGAGGGGGGTACATCGACTGAAGTAAATCTTGCTTCTTTTGTTGCTAAGCATCTTACTGTTCAAGGTATTGCTTTCTTTCTTTGATTATTTTGACGGTTCAGTTCTGATAAAGATTCTTTATTTGCTTTTTTAACTGGGTTCAAGATCACTTTGCTTCAATCCATATAATTGCCTGTTGAAGTACAAAGAAGTAACTCCAACAGCTGATAAAGCTAACTTCCAGTACTGCAAAAACAATAGTGATAATTTGACTTCAGAGTGCCTCTTAACAGTCAAGACTTGTTCTTCATAAGGGAACCTGACTCCTGGCTCATTTAATTCATTTCTCAACATAACTTCAACCTCATATTTGTTCTCCTTTCATTATGCTTTTTCTTTTTAGGGAAAATTAATTTGACAGTCCTCATGTTTTCATCAAATTTTGAATCAGGTCCCTATAGTTTTTTTTCTTTTATTGGGTCCTTGTTTTTTAGTCTGTTAACTATCTCAGCCCTTCTGTTAACAAAGCCGTTAAATTAATTGATGGTGAATGACGTGGCAACTGAGCACACTGTTCTTCCCCCACCTCCCTCGGCCTCTCTCTCTCTCTCTCTCTCTCTACTCCTCTCAGTCTCCTTTGAAGTAAATTGTTCAAGCTCTCCTTTGTATGGCCATCACTTTTCAACGTCTCTTCTTCTGCAACATTACTTAAGGATCAGCCGGGGGCCAAAAAAAAAGCAGAGGAGGAAAAAAACGTTAACAGGGGGAGGTGTGATGAAATCAGCAAAGAATACATATTTCTAGTTTACGTATTACAATGTATCCACTTGTTTCCCAGATAACCTCTGAGAATAAATTTCACAGGTAAGGATTGTTCTATTCTAACAAATAGACCAGTCCAAAAAAATGATAGGAAGACGAAGAAAAAAGGATCAAAATTTGTTTGACTTATTGGCTAGTATGTGGAAAAGAAGGAATTTATAACCTTCGTAATGGATGACAGCAGCAAATTGTTCCATGAATATGAACCAATTTTTGGGTGTATGAGGAATGGGGAAACTAGCAAGAATAAAGCATCTAAAGCTTCTCAGGGCAAAATCATCTGTTAAAAAATTAATAATAAATGAGTTGGCTGCACCTTTCCTGTCGCACCTCCCTCTGCTAACGTCTTTATATTTTACTTTGAAAGAGAGGAGTATAGAGGGGGGGAGAGAGGGAGAAAGAGAAGCCGAGGGAAGCAGGAGAAGAACAGTGTGCTCAGTTGCCACTTCATTCACCATCAATTAATTTAATGGGTTTGTTAACAGAAGGGCTGAGATAATTGACAGAGTAAAAAACAAGGACTGCACAAAAAGAGAAAAAACTATAGAGACCCGATTCAAAATCTGATAAAATTATAAGGACTGTCAAAGTAGTTTTCCCTTCTTTTTAAACTACGCACTTTGTCTGGGTTTACAGATGAACCCAAATTATATCACACGGTCAGTTTCTATGCAGGTGCTGGTTTGTGAAACAGAAGTCCTGAAAATAAAGCCATGATTGTTAGTGAAGTAGGGAAGCAGTTATGGCCCGCAATTGAAGCAGGCAAGGTTAAGCTTGTGGTATACAAATCATTTCCTCTATCTGAAGTAGCAGATGCTCATCAGCTCATGAAAAGCAGCAAACGTATTAGGAAGATTCTGCTTCTTCCATGACCCTGCACAAGCTATTCCGACCCAAGCCTTTAGAACTCGGACCTCTATCTGTCAATGATTGAGGTGACTTGTGCCGTGCACATAGGAAGTTGTAATACTTATAGCTATATGATGGTTTCTTAACAATTAAGCATCCCATAATGAATTGATTCTGTACAAGATAGCAAAATGTATGTAGCTACTGTATCCGTGAGGATTCTCTCTGAGGTGATTTTAAGTTTAGAAGTTGATGGAGTTGTGTATATTTAAGAAAGAATGGAGTGATGCTATTGACAAGGAAAAATGAATAAAAATGAAAAAAAATGAAAATTATCTCATATCAAAGGTTTCAAGAACTCCTCCAGTAGCTAGATTATTTGTCACTCGTACTTATCAGTCTTATTTCTGCAAGGTAAGGTTGCAGGACATTTTAGAATCAAGTTGATCCTACTCACATGAGTTCCACCATGTTATGGTTGCTTTGATTTCATCAAGAGTAGGTGTTGTTGACAGATCAAGAGGAAGCCTCTTCAGAGCCTCCCAGGATGCTGTTTCAAGACTTCTCAAAGAAGGGTAGAATGGTTCATTTTTAGAATCAAGTTGATCCTACTCTAATGAGTTCCGCCATGTTATGATTGCTTTGATTTCTTCAAGAGTAGGTGTTGTTGACAAATCAAGAGGAAGCCTCTTCAGAGCTTCACAGGATGCTATTTCAAGACTCCTCAAAGGAGGGCAGAGAATGGTTCCATCGTATATATTCTTCAAAAGGGGCATGGACTTCTGTTTTATCCTCTTCAACTTTGGATACTAAATTCCAAAATCATCACCTCCCATGAAATCTCCCTCTTCTCCTTTCATTATGTACTCCATACCAATACAATTGTGGACATTAGTTTCTTCCATATTCTTAAGTTGAAGTAAAATCTGTCCTTGACAATAGAGAGTTCAATTTTGGACGGTATTCGACAGTAATGATTTTCAAGCTCATGAGTGTGTCAAACCTCACCACAACCTTGAGTATTATCTTCAGGTTTCCCAGAGCAATGGTTTCGTTTGGTCTAGAATATTGAGAATGTGGTTTCGTGGAATGTTGAGAATGAGAGGTAACGATTATGATTGGGATTAAGAAAAGCCATTAAAAAAAGTGTTTAGTGTGAGGAGTTACTTGTTATTTGGGATTAGACAAACACATGTAAGTGGAATTGGAGAATATTAAGGAGTCTACGTTATTCACCAAATGCCACTAGTGTATGGAAAATAAGATTGCCATAAAATGGTTGCTAAATGTGTTGTCATGTTAGCACCAAGCAGCCAAAGTCACGCAGATTAAGGAGAAAAATTATAATATGCATTAATACTGGGGAAATTTTACAAAAGAATGGCTAAGGATTATTTGTTTGGCATCTAGAAAGGAGAGAATTGGCATCTAGAAAGAAGAAAAATCCTCTCTCGAGGAGGCAAATCTGATTGCAACTACAGAAAAGGCCAAAAATATTGAGGTCAACCCAACAAAAGAAAGGAAAATGAAAACACTCTTTCCTAGCACACTCATTGATCGATCTCTTAAAGCCACATGGTCAGAGAGTAAACACTAGGTTGGTATTACCGACCAAAAGGCTTATAAGGAGGAGGAAGAGAAGAGCATAATGATCAAAAGAGCGCTCAAATAGGGGTAACAAAGTAAAATTGCCAAGTTTTGAAATCCCATTTTGGGGTCCTTGAGCTGATTTGGGATTAGTGATATTGGAGTCCGTAACTTGAAATTTTGGTATTTTGAAGGTCTTTATATGGGATTTTTCCTTTAAAAAAAAAAAGATTAAAGCCTATCTCAATTATTTATTCACAACTCACAGTATGAAAGAATTGAATTAGTCGAATAAAAATAATATAATCTTTCAAGCTATAAATGGATATATATATATATATATATATAATTGATACAAGGACATAGTATTGAACCGTAAATGAAAAACAAAATTGAGACAAGTCAAGAATCAAAATATCAACATATATGCCTTAAGGGTGGGGTATTATTAACTCAAACAACTAGCAATTTTTAATTTGTACGGTACAAGCTTAATCAGCAATAAGCAAGTACATGCGCTTATTTGTTTCTCTAAGTATAAGATCAAATCAAAATGCATTGAAGTATATTGGCTTAAAGCACAGTTGAAACCGTCACTTCCTTTTGCGTTTTCGGATCTTTAGGACAATGGACAGTCTTTCGTAGTTGGAACGTGGCCCCTGAAGTGCTGCGTTTCGCTAATTTTCAAAATGGGCGATTAGTGATTGTAGCCATAGTTTTCTCTGCTTCTAGGCATTTCAGTTCCTTTTTCACTATCTCAGGGATGCAAATATTCGTAGGCGTTTAACCCATCGTGGCATAATTGGAAGATTAGAGTTGTACTTCTCTGAAATCGCTTATAATGCTCATGGTGGCCTTTATCTTCCTTAGTACATTCATGTGCAGCTTAGCAGCATTGGTCCTTGCATTTGGGCCTTTATGCTTCATGGTTTTAGTATTTTCTCAAAATTGTTCTTATGTTGGTTTAATTTGGTTTTTAATACTAACAAGATTAGATTTAACAAAAGGACTAGTCTCTCACAGTGTTCTGAACTAAGGTTTAAATCTCTGTTAAAAGAGGTACTCACATTTAGTTCCTAACAGTACCTCAAACTTGTATTCTCCTCCTTATGAAGATGAGACCGCTTACCATCTCAACTAACAGCTTATTGGTAGTATATTGTTTTATTTAGTTAGTAATAAAATTGTTTTTACTACCTTCAGTTCTTAATATAGGAATTTGTTGGAAATTTAATTTGATTTAAATATAAAATTTTAATTTACTTTGCTTCTGATATTTATCTATTTTTTCTAGGAATAATTTCAATGCATATGATTAATAGGGATATTTTAAAGAAGATAACATTCATTTATTATAATTAATTAACTTAACTAATTTTCTTAATATTTGCAAATTTATATTAAAAAATTGAGTATTGCCATGAAGCATTTTAGGCGAAAACAAAAAAGAACAATATCAATTTGTTGATCAAGTTTCTAAAGACGCAAAGAAATTCAACCATTGAATTACATTGCTTCCCACGATTTACTACTTATCCTACGTATATTTGACATCCATTTTTTGACACGTCAAAATCAAAGTGCATGAACCTCAAGCTATTATTAACAATAGACGCATAGAATCTTTGTTTTATTTGAATTTATCAATCTTCTGTTTTTTATTTTTTTCACTTTGATGCTTTCATACTACTGTTCGAATCATATTTAGATGCGTTTCGTAATTAAGAATTTTTTCAAAAGTTTTGATTGTTTTTAACAATCAATTAATTTGACTTTTTGGGGAATGATTCTTGAAAGTTGCAATATGCATGGTTAAAATTGAAGATACCTAAAAGTCCCTTGACTTTCTTCAATGATGTTTTCTTCTTTTTATTTTAAGCACACAGAAATGTTTTAATCTCAATTTAAGTATATATCTCCATCCAGTTTGAGCATTAAGATATTAAGGGGAAGAAAGAAATCTCTTGTTGAATATAACTGCACCTAATGAGAAAAATAATTATATTTGTTGGGGAGGACTTTAACCTTTAACGTTCCCACCTTGATAAAAATTAATTAGTCTCAAGGTCAAAGTGATTTGGAAAAACTCTGAGTTAATACCAAAAAAGAAAAATAAGTATACGTGATAACTTGATAATAATTAATATTTGAATCAAGCTAGAGATTATTAAAACCATTGTACTCCTCCAGTCCTTAATATAGAACCTAATTGTTGAGTTAATTTTGGTCCTAATTATAAGACCTATTTTTCATATTTATCAATTTTTCTTAAATTACCTGTATAGATATTCCATCAACCATAATCAAGTAGAAAAGGAGAGAGAATAATAAGAAAGATGATTATGGTGTTTTAGGAAAAACATGTCATATTTCTTATAATTAACTAACTTACGTAACTTCTTAATTTAATCAAATTAGTTAAATAAGTTTTATATTAAGGACCAGAAGAGTATATTTAATTATTTCTTACAAAATCCAATGGGAAAAAAGGTTACTTGATGAACCACATTGATATGTAAGGATCCTTCAAATTAAATTAACCTTAATTGCCTGTTTATTCAACGAATCATAGATGCAATGGTAGAAAACGTGATGTGATGTAATGATGATTACAAAGTACTCCTCCGGTCTTTAATATAAGACTCATTTAACTAATTTGATTAGATTAAGGAAGTTAAGTAAATTAGTTAATTATAAGAAATGTCACACATTTTTCTTAAAATACCATAATCATCTTTCTTAATACCCCATCTTCCTCTTTTACTTGATTATGGTTGAGGGAGTATCTATAAGAATAATTTAGAGAAAATTGATAAATATGAGAAATAGGTCTTATATTTAGAACCAAAACCAACTCAACAATTAGATCCTATGATAAGGACCGGAGGAGTATTTGTTTAGTATGTCATCAAGGAAGGAATCATGAAATGAAATAGGATAAGAATGCAAATTTGTCCCAAAGTTGTCACTCGAGTGATGGGCATCCTGGAAGTCGTTTTTGGTTTCAACATTACTACTGAAGTTTAATATCGTAATAATTTTGCCTCTTATAGTTGGGAAAAAAAACATTGACATTCAAATAGTGACATTAATTATTAATATTTTTAACAATAAAGGACAAAATTACTATGACTATAAGCTTCTAAGGCAATATTGAACCTAAAAATTAAAATTTTCAGATACTCAATACTCTTGATAAAAACTTTCACAACAAATTACACCTTAATCCAATAAAACATATTTGTCTAAAAAATAAATTTGAAATGATCTTTTAAACTTTATCAATGACTAAAATAGATGGTATAAATGTCTAAATGTTGATTCGTAGAGGCCGCAGACATTGATTCACATAAACTTGAATTTGGATTACATAGCTAGAGTTATACAATGGGGATTACTTTTAGTTTGTTGAAATATATCCCATCTTTAATATAACATTTAATTTGTATTATGAAAATAAATCTTATATTAAGTACTGGAGGTAATATTAAATAGGAATTATATTAGAATACTTTACTATGCCAATCAAATACCTGAATAAACTGAACGTGTCATCAGGGTAATCTGATGCACAACATTGAGTCAATGTTCATCATAATTACTATAGTACACGCCCCCATGTGCGCAAACTTGCGTACCACACTTTGGTCAATTTCAGCAGTTAAATACACCCATTTGATTTAAAAGAGTCTGATTCATAATCACTTAACCAGTATTAGTAACATTTACCACGTTAGAAATATGATTCCTAAAGAGCAAGCTTCACATACGGCAGCAAACTTCACCTCAATTAGTAAATTACAGCTATCCGAGAGATTAAGGGAAACTAGCCATGGTTTGAACTTTGAACTGCCATTAAAGCAAAATAAATAAATAAAATAAAGGGAAAATATTTAAAAAGACATTTAAATAATTCAAATCTTTGTTTTTTTTTCTTTTTGCCAACAACCCAATTTTTTGTTTAGGTCATTGAATTTTTCAAAATCATAATTAGGTCACATGACCTAAAGAGAGATTTTTAAATTTTACAAGATGATCCTAATATCCTTTTTATTAGAACCGAGAGAGATTGAGATTTTCTATCATTGTTATATTGCGTAAGAGCTCCTAATAAGGAAAAGTTGGTGTCTACTATTGCAAAGTTGGAAAGCTGATCAATGAGGCAATAGTGAGTTAGTTTTTATATTAAATCTTCTTCTCTTAATCCTGCAAATGTATTATGAAGAACACAAAGCTGTTAATTTATAATTGAAATGTTAAATGAAATGGAACATGTTAAATTTTTAAGGTTGTATTGTAATCAAGATTTATTCAATGACTTATTACAGGTGTTATGGAGAGAGAAAGTTGTGAATTTAGAATTGAAATATATTACCTATGAAATGGAGCATGTTAATTTTTAAGGTTGTATTGTGATCAAATTTGATTCAAAGACTTAATGATAGTGTGTTGTGAAGACATAAAACTGTTAATTTAGAATTGAAATTCGTTAACCGCGTAATTGAACTTATTTATGTTTAAGATTGTATTATGATTAAGTTTTATTTGATGACTTACCACTAATAAGTTATGGAGACGGAAAGTTATTAAATTAAAATGTATTAGCCATGAAATAAAATATGTTAAATTTAAAATTCTCTTTTTCTTTCTAATGAAAGGGATATCATAGTCATTTTACAAAATTCTAAGATTCCTCTTTGGGTCACGTTACTTGATCAGGAGCTTGACAAATTTAATGACTCAAATAAAAATTTACGTTATTTAAGTATCTTTTAAAGAAATTTTTCCCAAAATAAAATGCTCAAGTTAATATCACATTTTTTGGTGATTAGATCTAGAGGAAATTAAAGATTAATGATTTAATCATATATTTAATCTCGTCTTCCAGTTAATGTGAAATTATATTCACATCATATGTGTTAATTAATAAATGAGCTATATATAAAAAGCTTAACACCTCTCATTCTTATTACTTTTTCAATATGAAAAAGTAATAAGAATGAAAAATGAAAAGGTTATCTATATACACACACATATCTTGATTAAAATTATATACCCATACATGCACACCCCCCAATTATGCGTCAATATTATATCAATATTGCAGAATTTTTTTAAAAAATTAAAATCTTTGAATCATACATATATACTCTGATTTTCAAATAGAAGTTGAATTATAATATTTTAAAATGCTAAAAAAAACAAAGAGAAGAAAATAATAGCCACTTTCTCTCATGTGGGAATTTTTTAAAAATATTTTAGCCAGACTTGTGAAGAAAGTTACGTTCATGGCACTTTTTATATATTACAAATAATACGTTATGTTATCTTGACCTATAGATTTAAATTTTTCAAATACCTATAAAATTGTTTTATATAAATTTTACGAATTCTCAAGTATCTTACATCATTGACGTCTATTAATCCAAGGGCATTTATCTTATGCTCAAAGCAGCATGAAATTGAAACCAATGGGTTCGTATGTAAACATATAAAAGCTCCGAAAATTAAGCAAGGAATTAGTGGCTTAATTTGAGGACTAATTTGTCCGGATAAGCTGACACACAATTGTGTGCATCACGTTATATCTAGACTGTCTTTTTTCAATTAACAAAGTCCAATAAGTAAATTAAGCTTTTAAATTCCTTATACCATAAGCAACCATATGCATTATTCGTAAATTCCTTTCATGATGCAATTAATTGATATATAATAGTATATCCGGTCCTTAATATAATAACTAATTGATTAATTTAAGTAGATTGAAAAAATTAGTTAAGTTAATTATTTGTAATGAAGAGGTATTGTTTTTCCCAAAATATCTTTGCTAATTAAGTATATTAGCTAAAACTATCATTATTATGAGAATTATCTTAAAAAAATAGATAAATATAAGAAACAAAATGGATTGAGATCTTATATTTATGACTAAAATAAAAGTCAAACAAGTTTTTATATTAAGAACCGAAATTAGTACTACAAAATTAGTGTTAAGTGATATACCTCATCAAACTCAATCTTTTGTACTTATGTTTTTCCATCTGTTAAATTTTTTTAGTTGTGTTCTTCTCCTTTTTTCCGAGTGATATTAATACTGAAAGGGAGCAACTCTTACACTTTTTTGCGGTACACTTTATTTTAAAAAAATAATATAGAGATATATAGTTCTTTTACTAATACCAAATAAAAATTATTAGCAATATGAGTGAAAACTAGGGAGTTATAGCTTTAGGTTATAGTTTACCAAAGTTAGATGATAGATTTTGCATACAGTGTGATTAGTTTAATTAGTTCAGATAGTGTACAATTTTATGATTTGAGAATGGCTTTGGCTTAAAGCGACATTTGTTTTGATTTTGTTATTGATTAAATTTTGTTGTTGTTACCCCTAGTTTTTAACTGCATGGCAGTCTTTAATAAAATAAAATAAAATAAATTTCTTTGAAAAAAATTATACTACCTCCAGTTCTAATTATAAGATCTTGTTTGTAGACTACAAATAAAATCTTATAATTATTATCAAAATTAGTGTATTGGTTATAGTAAAAACCGAGTATGAAAAGGGTTTGTTCTATTATAAATACTTTTTAAAATAAAAAAATCTAAAAATAAAAATTAAGAAAGATAAAATTGTTTGTCAAAATTTATAATAAAATATATTTATAATTTTTCATATAAGATTTTGTGCCATGTCATGCATTCTTCATACCGGCAATATAATTTAATTATTATTAAAAAAACACTTCCCTTTAGTGTTACAAGATAGATATGTGAATTATGACCCAAAAAAAAGGTACTACCTTCGGTCCTAATTATAAGAGTCAGTTGACTAATTTGAGGAGATTAAGGAAGTAAGTTGAGTTAGTTATTTGTCATAAATAGGTGTTGTCTTTCCTAAAATATCCTTATTAATCAAGTATATTAACTAGAACTCTTATTATTAGAAGGGCTACTTTGGAAAAAAAATTATATAAATATGAGAGACAAAGTGGATTGGGGTCTTATATTTAGGATCAAAATAGAAATCAAACAGGATCTTATATTAAGAACCGGAGGTATTACAAGCCAAAGAATAAAAAGAGAATCCTTAAAAAATATTTTTGAATTTTAAAATTTTAAATCAGTCTTATTACTATACTTCAATAATACTACATCCGGTTCTTAATATAAGACATCATTTAACTTTTATTTTGGTTCTAAATATAAGACTCCAATCCACTTTGTCTCTCACATTTATTTATTTTTTCCAAAGTATGCCTTGTGATAATAATAGTTATAGCCAATACACTTGATTAATAAGGATATTTTAGAAAAAACAACATCTATTTATTGCAAATAACTAACTTCACTAATTTTCTTAATCTATCAAATTAATCAATTAGCTCTTATATTAGGAACCGGAGGTAGTAATTGATAACATTTGAAAAGTAAATAACAATATATTTTTACAGTCATTCCTAATTTGGGATTTTAAAATTTTAACGGCATTTTTTTGGTATTCTCCCAAACAATAAATGATCCACTTTTTTTTTTTTTTTTGCCTACAAATGAACCATGGTAAATATGTGAGTATGTCCAGTAATTTTTATTTACTTCACTATATTTATAAAATTATCTCCCTGCATTGAATGTTATTCCTTAATAATTAATTTCTCCTCAAATTAAATATATATAATATTAACAAGCAATTAAGTTTTCCAATATATTTTCCTTCTTTTATTTTTCCCTTTTCCCCTAAAGTTTAAGCATTAATGTTTAATTTGTCTGACCTCTGGTGAAATAATGATTCCTCAAACAAACCCAGAAGCCTAATATGCCATTACTTATTTCTGGTATTAAGTTTCTGAAAGACATAAATTAGCATTGTAAATCCAGATTAGTGTATATACGAACCCATGTCCTTTTTCACGATCTACCATTAACATGTAGAAAATCATTATTATTTAGAATCAATTTCCATAAATTTGTATTAACATATCATTATTATAAGGTTTTTTTTAACCTTGCTCATTATTATAAGGTTAATTGCACATAAATTCTATGGATTTCGGATCATACGTTGATAATCCTCCTATATTTTTAAAACTTGACAATAATCTGTGAAAACTTTTTTACATTTGTACTGTCGTATGGTGAGCAATTTAATTATTTTAGTCCCCACGTGTGACGCATTAATGACAATTAGATCTCTTTAATTTTCATTTTTCATCAATGAGGTTATGCGAAAATAATTTTTCTAAATTTCAAACCATTTCACTCATGTTGGCAATCACAGATGTCGCATATATATCATACATAATTAATACAAGAAAGAATCCCAATTAAATCTTATTGAAATATCAAAATTCAAATTAAGACCTGCACTTTCAGCAAACATCTAATTAGGCCAAGAAGTTTTATTAGGGATTTTTTAATGTTGTTAAAAGACTAAAATGTCCCTTTAGGTTAGCAAATCGGTAATTGTTCCAATTAATTTATGACGTAACTTCTTTTTTTTGAGATATGCCAGATGATCCATTAGCTTCACGCACCATATGTTGTTAAAAGACTAAAACTATCTTTTTTTTTTTATAAATTTATATTAAGTAGTTCATATTACTCTATCAGTCTTATCAAACATTGGAAAAATCATTTAGATTTCTAATACAAGTTCATTTTAGTAATGAAACTATAAGATATAACATAATAAAAATGTCTATATGGCAGATATAGCAAAACATTTAAAAAAGAAATGACAAATTTGATGCTGAAATCCACTAGTACATTAAGATTATGAGTTTTTAAGTGTAAGAAAAAAAATTTCCTTCAAAAAATTATTAATTTAATGGTATTGGAATCAAGTAATTAAAATGTCCTCATTTCCATTCTAAGAAAAAGAAAGCTGATGTTCCTACAAATTTTTTATCAATATATTAGAGTTAGTATAAAATATTATATTACACATTGTCAATTTTTTGCTCTTAGTATTCTCAAATTTTTTTCTGTATGTAAAAATTTTTTAATAAATAAATACTATATAATGTCAAGTTTGATGGCTTAATTTTTTTTCTTTTCAAAATAATATTATTTTAAATTGTAAAAGAGTATTTTTAGTCTTTTAACAACATTCAAAAACTCATAATAAGACGTTTTGGCCTAATTCAAATTTGTTAAAAATGCAAGGCTTAATTTAAATTTTGACATTTAAAGCCGAATTTAATTAGGATTCTCCCTTAATATAATAATAGATCAATCGAAGCAAATTTGATTGAAAAGAGTATGCCATTTGATTTAGTATTAAGAAAACAATTAGTCTCGACTATTGGTAAATAATAATCTGAGTATCTCACAAAAAAGAATAATAAACAGATTTTTTTAAAAAAATAAATTCAGCATTGTTCAATTTAAAAGGTTTTTTTTTTCCTATGCACGTGTCTCCCTATAATGAAAACAATTGTATTCGAGTTACTCTCAAACACTAGATATGGCACATTTTTTTAGCAGAAATTTGAATTTTTATTTGTCATGTTATTAGAGATTAACCCTTCTTACTAAACTCAACCCCCTAGTTTAAAATGTTATTTTGTATAACTGGAAATAAAAAAAATTGTGATTTAATCTTTAATACTTGTATAATTACCCAGACCTTGAAAATAATTAAATATTTGAGCAGCACATGGAAGCCGCACTCTTCATTTTGAAGTTAGATGACACTTCCAACTCCACAGTTCGGAGCAGCTTTTTCGCTTCCGTTACATTCTTCTCTACGTTTTATTTTTTAATTAGTTCCGAAAATTATTAGTCTCTTCAAAGAAAAATTGCAGTATCTCAAAAAGTAAGGATAGAAAAATCTTTAAGAAGATACTCCTCCTGTCCTTAATATAGGACCCAATTCTTGAGTTGGTTTTGGTCCTAAATATAAGACCCATTTCTCATATTTATTAATTTTCTCTAAATTACCCCTATGAATACTCCATCAACCATAATCAAGTAGAAGAGGGAGAATGAGGTATTAAGAAAGATGATTATGGTGTTTTAGGAAAAATGTGTCACTTTTTTTTATGATTAACTAATTTACCTAACTTCCTTAATCTAATCAAATTAGTTAAATGAGTCTTATATTAAGGACCGGAGGAGTACTTTCTTATCTTTTTTTTAGGTACAATTATGATTATCCTCTTATTATTAGAAGCAATTCTGAAGCACTGTTAGGCACTAAATATGGATATCTTTTCCAACGGAGATTTGATTTTTATAAGATATAAGGATTAAGTTGCAATTTTGCTACCAAAGTTTTCACTCAAAAATACTAGATATCTAAAATTTTTTTATATACAAATTTGTTTCAAAAATTTTGAAATACATTGCAAGTATGCTTGTTATCATTAAAAATATTACCCGTCATTATTACAATTTTAGTTTTTGTAATATTAGGAAGCAAAATTGTTACGATTTTAAATTTTCACAGCAATTTTGCTTCTAAAAACTTATAAGTGCCATGCACTTCTAAGTGAAAGCTTCAGGAACAAATTCAACCTTAATCATATGTTAAAAAATTAATTAAAATTAGTTAAAAACAGTAAATATATATGTAAAAAAATAACTTATTTTTTTTAAAGAAAATCTTATTTATAAAGATAAAGTAAGTGAGTATGAATAATTAATAAGAATAATCAGTAATTAATAAAAATAAAAATAATACCAAATGTTTTAAACAAATTACTAGTGGATCGTATAAATAACGACACGTCACATCCCTTCAAATTAAAAATTCACTTACATATATACAGAACCAGAGGTGGCCAAAAAATAAATATAGAACCAAAGGGAGTACAAATCAGGTTAACCAACCTGAGTTAACACTAAACCTAAAGTCATCGTTAAATCCGTATATTTTATATTCGTTTATGTCCTAATTAATGTTCGTAGAACGATATTTCTATATTTTATATTTTTTAAATTGAATTTTTTCCTGTGATTACCTGTGGACGTAGCATATAAATAACCCCACAAACCGCTCTAACTTCCCCATCACCACCTTCTTCTCCACTAACACACACCTTCTTCCTTCTCTCTCTCTCTATCTCAAATTTCAGAAAATGACGATCTCATTTTGCCATTCTCTTCTTCTTCAATCAATTCTCATAGTCCTCTTCATCCTCTCGTCTTCTTCCTTCAACTCTGCCGCCTCTGAAGTCGGCAACTACAATGTGCTCAGTTTCGGAGCCAAGCCCGACGGCAAAACCGATTGCACCAAGGCGTTCCTCAGTGCATGGCAGAAAGCTTGCGACTCGGCCGAATTGGCCACCATTTACGTGCCGGCCGGGAGGTTTTTGCTCGGAAAAAGTGTCTTCAGCGGCGAATGTAATAATAAGGTTATCTCTATAACTATCGACGGCACCTTGGTGGCTCCGTCCCACTACCATGTCACAGGAAATGACGACAACTGGATCGTGTTTGATAATGTTGATGGAGTTTCAGTTCGCGGCGGCTTGCTTGATGGCCAAGGCACTGCTTTGTGGGCTTGCAAGAACTCCGGCGGAAATTGCCCTTCCGGAGCCACGGTATGGTTATAGAAAACTTTGAATCTTTTAGGTTTATTTTTATTCTTATTAATTTTATTAATTAAATATATTGATTTCAATTCAATTAATTAAATGACAGCACTCTCTCTTAGAAGTGGAAATCCAGATTTCTCTAAATTACAGATATATATGACGAATTGCCCATTAGTTGACTTTGCTTTTACTACATTTGACATAAAAAGCTAATAGCATGTGCTTAAAACTAATCCAGATTTTGACAGATTAATTAAATTAATTGTAAAATTTTGAAAATAATTTTGGGTGGGAACTCACTGACAGTGAATTAGGACATGCACATATTTGGCCCTTAATTATCGGTGCTAATGATATGGGATACAATATCAAATTTTGGATCCAAAAATATTAAATTATAATTTCTAATATATAAAATTAAAAAAATGTTACTATATATTTTTTGCCACCAAAAAAAATGTTACCATATGAAGTATAGCAGTAAAATTTGCAGCTGCTAGAAGTGATATTAGTGTGGTGTGGTTATAATATATAGATTCTCTCTAATCATCAATTAATTTTCTTAAGAGTTGGCAAAACAAAAAAACAAAAAAATTCTCGAGAAAGTTGAATCGGGTAAGTTGGTTTTCTGGGAAACTGGAAACTGTTGCGCCGGGGCTCAAGGAGCCCACGTAGACTTTGGCAGAATTTATTTCATTTCCAAGACATATGGTCAATTATTAATTTATGAAGAACACATATCGCGGGATTTCTTTTAAGACTAAAACAAGAATCTCAATGGTCAAACCTTAATAATAATATTAATTGTAGGAGTCGCATGCAATATATATAATAATAATAATAATTCACAACTTGCTTTGTCGGTTAATTAATTCGGACATCCGTTTTTGTTCTTTCACATTCCACTAATTAAGTATTCTTCATTTATCGTGAATAAAAATAATAATATATTTATTCAATTGCTTCTTTCTTTGAAAAAAAAAGGTTCTTTCGAAATGTTATGTAACCTAAATTATAGTAAAATTTAATAAGATTATACTAAAATACCATTATGACTTGAATACCTCTCTTTCTCTTAATTCAATACACTATTGGAGCAGATCGACATATTAATTAAGGCTGAAAAAGTTAAAACCAATAATTATCTATATTTTCTCAAGATTCTGTGATGGTAAATATTTTGAAAAATCACAAAATTCTAAAGCGATTAATTTTTTTTTGCCTTTTTTTTGCTTTTTCATGTTTAATTCTTTTTTTATACTATACTTGTTTTAATCTTTGCTATGTTTGTATGTAGAGCTTAAAATTTACCAACTCTAGGAATATCATGGTCATCGGTTTGACCTCACTCAATAGCCAAATGTTTCACATAGTCATCCATCAATGCCAACACGTCAAAATGCAAGGTGTGAAGGTGACTGCCCCTGAAGACAGCCCTAACACTGATGGCATTCACATAGGAGGGTCAGACGATGTCACCATACTCAACTCCAACATTCGAACCGGTGATGATTGCATATCGATCGGCCCTGGCACCACTAACTTATGGGTTGAAAACATTGCATGCGGCCCTGGCCATGGAATAAGGTATTTTCAATTTCATCACCAGAAAAATATGAAATCTTAATAAAAAGATCTTTTAATTCATTTTTTTCAAAGAAATTCATAAATATTAAATCTTAAAAAAGGCTGAAAGCTATTGTGAAAAGCTCTAATAAAATCAAGCACATTTACCAAGAGAAAAATAGGAGGAGATGGTCACCATGAGTTTTTTTTTTTGGGGAAAAAATTCAGTAAAAATAATAAAATTTTATCATTTGCTTTTTTTTATAAATTTCAATTTCAATTATGACTTTCCACCCATGCATTAATAATTTGATAATGATGATGATGATAATTGAGGGCATTAATTAATTGTTTATTTATTTAATTGGCAGCATTGGAAGTTTAGGGAAGGACGAGAATGAAGATGGCGTGCAAAATGTAACGGTGAAAACGGTTAAATTTGCGGGTACTCAAAACGGCGTGAGAATAAAGACGTGGGGAAAGCCAAGCTCAGCTTTTGTGAGAAACGTCATTTTTCAACATGCCGTTATGGTTGACGTGAAAAACCCCATTGTCATTGACCAACATTACTGCCCAGATGACCACGGCTGCCCTCATCAGGTGAGCTTTTGGGCCCTTTGATCATAATGCTTTTCAAATTAGGCCCATCTATTTCTGCACCGTGAATATTTCTTTTATTATGATAATTGCTAGAGAGTTCCAAATAAGAGGAATATTATTACTAAAAAATTTTAATGAAAATTTTAGTACAAAATATTTTATCTTTTTTGTAGGCATAGGTATCTTCTTATTGAAAGTGATTCTATTCGAAGCACTGTCAGGAGTTAAAATATTTTATCGTTTATTATTAAAAAAATATTGTTAATGGGAGTATTCAGTTTAATATAACAAATACTCACATTTGTATTTTTTAAAAATATTACAGAATTTTTTGCGTCCTCTTTTTTTTTTAAAATCTAGTGCCATTATGCATGTTGAACTTCTCGCACACAAGCTATCTAACAAAGATGACACTAATATTTTTCTTACAGAAAAAGAAACAAACCCTTTAGTATTTTTGTTTACACAAGACTTGGTACTTAAAAGTTATATGGTTAATATGCTTTTAATTATGGCATTAATTTGGTCATATGAAACAAATGAAAGCAGGCATCTGGGGTGAAAATAAGTGATGTGACATACCAAGACATTCATGGAACATCAGCCACAGAAGTTGCTGTGAAGTTTGATTGTAGTTCCAAGAATCCATGCAGCGGAATTAGATTGGAGGATGTGAAGCTCACTTACAACAATCAAATCGCTCAAGCTTCATGTCAGAATGCTGGAGGCACCTCACAGGGTTCAGTTCAACCAGAAAGTTGCTTATAATATTAATTCAAACCCTATCCATCTATATTTGCTATCAAATGCTCGATGCTGAGAGAAAAGGAAAAAAAAGATCTGAGTTATTAAGTGTATTTGTTGCAACCGATAGATCCATGAAGAATTTTCTATGGTGTAGTTGATTGATGGAGGAAGAAGAGATATAGCTATTAGCTAGCTAGGAAGTTTATTGCTGGAGTCTGTGGCGTTTATGTTGTAGCTCATATGGGGCTATGGTGGAGCCTGGCCTTGCAAAATTGGTGATGAAATTTCACTCTATTAAAAAAAATAATAATATATCTTACAAAAATCTTTAGGCACTCATTATCTTCTTTTGATTTTCTTTCATCCCATAGGCTACGAGGAGTCTAACTTCCCTCAAAACAATTTGACATTTCACCGGCCTAAACTCATCAGAAATAAATTGACATGTTGACGAGTTTGCCCACCAACTTGCCTCTTTTTTTTTTGTAAAAAAAAATTACCTCTTTTTTATTTTTGATCCAACCAACAACACAATTCAGATTTCTAAAAAAAAAAAGATATTAAATCTTGAAATTGCAAACAAATTGATTAGCTTGGGAAAATTATTCACAAGTTTTGAATAAGATTAAGTCCTAAAATCACAAAGTTGACTTGGACAGATGCTTGAGGAAATTGCTCGGCCATTATTCAGATGATGGGCTTAGGTATGGTGATGAGGCTAACTAGCTATAATCCACACCATAATCCAATAAACAAAAAACTGAATTGGACACTAAATTAGTTGAGATAGTGATTTAAGGATTAGTTTATCAGATTGGGGTCAAAACCTGTTAGATTTAAGGTTTTGATGATAGCAAAATGAGCATTTAAGTTTGTCTGCATAAACTGATATTTTCATCGATCAAGTGTTCGATCACTAGTTAATTGAACATGTGTCAAATAATTGTCAATGCATGATGTGTCCATCTATTGTTAAGTTTTATTGTCACGTGTTAGATAATTCACTGTGCTAGAAACCTTGCTAGATAAATAAGTTAATCGATCATCTATTCGATCATTGGTAGAACTGGTTGAATATAAGGTCTTTTAGGAAATTATCGATCACCTGATGGATAATTGAATGATCGATAAGCTGTCAAGAAAAAAGATTTAACTTCCTCACTAATAACATAAGGATAATCGATCACCTTATCGATCAAGGGGTAATCAATAATGACTCAGATAATCAGTAAGTTTCTTTGACTCACATGCTGTATCGATGACTTGCTCTAACATTGTTTTACAAAACTTCTCTTATTAATCCATAATCTATTCAATCAAGCTCCTCTCTGATTTATTCTAATTCTAGCTTTTCACTGACAATGATTGATCACGTAATCGATTATTTTTTCATTGATCATCAACATGTTCTTCTGCAATATTTGTCCAAGTCATTTAGAATTGTTTTCGGATCACCTGTTCGATCACGCCTTGATCGATCAAGTTTCATATCATTGTGTTTAAAAATGCTTTTCCACGATAACTTAGATTGTCGATGAGCTGTTTGATCAAGTGATTATCAATCATCTATTCGATTAATGTACCCATTCATCTCTTCAAAAATTCTTCACAATGTTCTTTCAAAAAGTATATTTTTTTTTCATTTATCTTTAAGTTTTTTTTAACTTTCAATAGTCAAATTATTCTTTTTTGATAAGCAACAAAGACATACAACTTTAAAAGTATAAGCCTTGCATAGAAATCAGAAGTATTTTCTTGATTACTTTGTTTATGTTTCATCATTTGTCGATCACATGTCTTATAAATGGCTGATCCATAATAAATTCGATAAATGAGTGTATCTGTTAAGTCTATTTTCTTTCTATTGATTGATGACCTTATCGATCAAGAGATCAATCATATTGATTCTGTTGATTCTTTGAATATTGATCATTTAATCTTATGATTGTCATATCCTATATTATTTCCCATAATCAATACTTGTTCTATTATTTATTCATATCCATTGAAGAAGAAAAATTATACTTGTGTAAAGAAACCTCTGCAGATTATGAAGCGCAACGATTATCTTATAGGTTTACCCTACTATGTCAGAAGTATTTATTACGAATAACTGTTATAACTGCGGAAGATATGCAAGTGATCTTCCAACGGCTACAAGGTCTTATGTCTAATGGAAAACTGAAAGTCTCCAACTATAAATGGCACAAAGAGTATTGAATGAGTATTGAATACACCAAGTTACCATTATAAAAATTAACTCTCGCATTCAATACTCTTTTTTTGTTCTAAGCATCAATGCTCATTATATGTACTTTGTGAGAGAGTTTGTAATTCCCTTTACTCAATTCTATGAGTCACTCAAGAGTGTGGACTCTTGAAGGGTTGTAACCTTGCGGGTAGTGAGGGGGAGTAATTGAGATTGACTCAGTTATTGTACTGAGACACCAAGAATCCCTTTAATCTTGGGGATTTAGTGAAAATCTCATAGGCATTTTGAGGACTGAACGTAAGTCAATGGTTGAAACCGAATCAGTATAAACTCTTGTATGATTCTTCTTCGGTGAAATCTTTGTTAACCCATTTCCACTGTTTTATTTGATCATTTATTTATTAAGTTAAATTTTTATATATCACTCAATTCATCCTCCTCTTGAGTGAAACTACCATTAACAAGATCGGTCATATTAAAATAATATAATTTAATTAAAAATAACAGAATACAACAACATTAACAATCACTAATAACAAAATACAAGATAATATAATATTAGTTTGATTGTAACAATAACAAAGTATAACGATATTGGGAATTTTGATATTTATTATTCATCAATAACTAAAATTTATAATCATTGATACCAAAATTATCATTAAAATTCATTCAAATATATAGTGAATGAGATATTAGGAGTTGAATAAAAAAATATAACCGATAGTAATATAATCTTTCAAATTGGTGCATCATTGGTTTTTACCAATGTTACCGGTTTGATATTGATTCAATACCTAAACCAAACCACTGATTTTTTGGTTGAACTGTGAATTGGTCAGTTCGGTTTGATTTTTGGTTTATTGCCATAACCATAGGTATAAAAGTCATTTTCAGTTCGTCACATACATTGATGCACTAGGATCTCAACAGAGGAAAAGACAAGGGACCGTGAGATAGTTATAACTTTGATCCATATTCTTGTATATTATTTTTGGTATTTAATATAAAAACTAGTGTGATATTCAATTTAGTTCTGAATATAAGATCTCAATATATTTTATCATGTCTTTATCTATTTTTCTCAAGATAGTATTTGTAATAGGTGCAGATATTTTATCAATTATAGTTTTAACTAATACACATTATTAATAAAAGTATTTTAAGAAAGACAATACATATTTATCACAAATAACCAACTTTATTAATTTTTTTAAGTTATCCAAATTAGTCAACTAACTTTTAAATTAAGAATTGAAAATAATAATCATTTAATCTTTAATATAAGACCTATTTAACTAATTTGATTAAATTAAGAAAGTTAGTTAATTATAAAAAATATGACATGTTTTTTTCTAAAATACCATAATTATCTTTCTTAATATCTTCCTTCATTTTTCTACTTGATTATGGTTGATAGAATATTCATAGGGGTAATTTAGAAAAAAATGATAAATATGAGAAATAGATCTTATATTTAGGACCAAAACCAATTCAATAATTAAGTCTTATATTTGGGATCAGAGGAGTATTATAGTTTAGTATAATTATCTTATAATAATACAGCTTAGAAAAATATAGAAACAAAGAAATTTTTTTCCCTATAAAAACATAAATTGACCAACAAGCTATTGGTTTGAGATGCTAAGCAGTTTCACTTTGTAAGGAGAAGAACACAAGTTCAAATTTCGAGAAACGTATTTGTTAGAATGGTTTTAATCTTAATATTCTTGACTCGGTAAAGATTAGTATCAAGCCTAAAATAACTTGAAGATACTCTGAATTATTAAAAAGAAAAAAGAAACAGAGAAATTATTATAATCTTCTAATTGCAACATTTACAATAACTATCATGTCATTAGTAGAATAAATAATCAATAATATTCCCTAAAATCCCAATTACTATAAGCCTCACATTTGAAAATAGATGTGATCTATTTTATAAGTTTTAATTTGAGCTTGTCTTAATATTTAATGTACTACCTCCAGTTCTTAATATAAAACCCTGTTTAACTTTTATTTTGGTCCTAAATATAAGACTCCAATCCACTTTGTCTCTCATATTTATGTATTTTTTTTTTCCAAAATAGCCCTTCTACCAATGATAGTTCTAGTCAATACAATTGATTAGCAAGAATATTTTAGGAAAGACAACACCTATTTAGGACAAATAACTAACTAAACTTACTTCCTTAATCTCCTTAAATTAGTCAACTGGCTCTTATAATTAGAACTAGAGGTAGTATATTTTTTAATGTTGCATTTAATTATTTTTTTATCACATTTTTTTCGTTTTTTATCCATTTTGTCATTTATTATAAAGACATATTTAAAAATAATAGTATATTTCTGATTTACTTATTGTTTTTAACTTATTTTCATTAATTGTTTATTAGGGAAAAAGACACAAAAATGCTATCTTAACTTCATAATGACCAGAACATCCGCTAAATTTGCAAAATACCATTTTGGTCACATGAGACCAAATTGGCATTATTATATCAAATGAAAGACCAAATTGCCCTTCCTTTTAAATATTGTTTTTAAAGTATCACAGCCCCACTGGCCGGCTGGTCGCCGGAGGTTCGACAACGACAATCACTGGAACTCTGGTGACCGGCAGACAATTGGTCACCGGAGCTTCGTCGGTCGGAAAATTTTTTTTTGAAAGTTTTTACAACTTCAGTATAATGATTAACAACTTTTGTGACGCTATTAACAATTTCAGTATAACAGTTAACAACAGATTTTCTGAAAAATTCAACAAGTTCCGGCGGTCGGAATTTTTTTGAAAATTTTTACAACTTCAGTATAACAGTTAACAATTTTTGTAACGCTATCAACAATTTCAGTATAGCGGTTAACAATAGGTTTTTGGAAAAATTCAATAATTGGACGCCAGAGCTTTGGCGGTCGAAAACAATTTTCTTGAAAATTTTTACAACTTCAATATAACGGTTAACAACTTTTGTAATGCTATTAACAACTTTAGTATAGTAGTTAACAACAGGTTTTCTGGAAAATTCAACAATTGGTCGCCAAAGCTCTGGCAACTGGAAATAATTTTTTTTGAAAATTTTATAATTTCAGTATAACGGTTAGCAATTTTTATAATGTTATTAACAACTTCAGTATAGCAGTTAATAATAAATTTTTCAAAAAATTTAAAAAGTAACATTTTTACAATTTTAATAATGTCGTTAACAAGTTTTGTAACTCTATAAACAATTTTAGTATGGCATTTAACAACAGGTTTTTTTAAAAATTCAAAAAATTGGCATTTTTATAACTTTAACAACTACTTTTTTTTGAAATGTTAACAATTCAGTATAAGAGTTAACAACTTTTGTATATCTATTAACAACTTTGATATAACAGTTAACAACAAGTTTTTGAGTTTGTTAACGGCATTACTGAAATTGTTAATAACGTTATAAAAGTTGTTAAACGTTATACTGAAGTTGTAAAAATTTTTTAAAAAATTATTTCCGGACATCGGAGCTTGTTGAATTTCCCAAAAAACCTGTTGTTAACTGCTATACTAAAGTTGTTAATAGCGTTACAAAAGCTGTTAACCGTTATATTGAAGTTGTAAAAATTTTCAAGAAAATTGTGTCCGATCGCTGGAGCTACGACGTCCAATTATTGAATTTTCCCAAAAACCTGTTGTTAACCGCTATATTGAAGTTGTTAATAGCGTTACAAAAGTTGTTAACTGTTATACTGAAATTGTAAAAATTTTCAAAAAATTTATTTTCAACTGTCGGAACTTGTTGAATCTTTCAGAAAACCTGTTGTTAACTGTTATATTGAAGTTATTAATAGCGTCACAAAGGTTGTTAACCATTATACTGAAGTTGTAAAAATTTTTAAAAAAAATTTTCGATCACCGGAGCTCCGGTGACTGTCGTTGCTGGAGCTCGGCGACCGACCGGCTAGTGGGACTGTAATACTTTAAAAACAATATTTAAAAGGAAGGGCAATTTGGTCTTTTCATTTGATATAATAATGCCAATTTGGTCTCATGTGACCAAAATGGCATTTTGCAAATTTAGCGGATGTTCTGGTCATTATGAAGCTAAGATAGCATTTTTCTGTCTTTTTCCTGTTTATTATCTGTGAATTAATTATTTAAAACTTATAATAAAAAATATAGCAATATATTACTCCTCCAATCCTAAATATAAGACTCTTATTCTTATACATATTAGTATAATGGTGTTATATTTAAAATCGGAGTATAATATTACTCAGGTCCTAAGTATAAATATAAGACATATTTTGCGAGTCTTTGGTATTTTTCCGATCCTTAATATAAGACTTATTTAACTAATTTGATTAGATTAAGGAAATTAGGTAAGTTAGTTAATTATAACAAATGTGACATGTTTTTTCTAAAATACCATAATCATCTTTTTTAATACCCCCTCTTCCTCTTCTACTTGATTATGTTGAGGGACTATAAGGATAATTTAAAAAAAATTGATAAATGACAAATAGATTTTATATTTATATTTAGATTAAAACTATCTCAATAATTAGTTGCTTATGTTAAGTATACGAGGAGTATTATAAATTCACTTTGGCTCTCGCCATTCTTATTTGGATGTTTCATCTTCATCGGAAATGCAGTCCCCGGATCATCGCACTCCCTCCTCAGTCCTCTTTCTTTCCCTCCCAGTCCCCTTCCATCCCGTCCAATAAATGTAAAGAAAACAGACAATAACACAGATCCGGTCCCCAATTAGCAACAAGATCTCGCTCAAACGGCCGGAAAGTTGGGGAGGACGAGGCTCACGACTCGCGATCTGATCGCAAACGAGGCTCATTATCTTAGACTGCCACGAAGGAGGAAGATGAGGGGGGACGATGGCGAGTGGTGGGAATTCTGAGCGTAAGTTCTGTATTCCTGTTCCTTTGGAGTGATAATCATCAAACGGGAGTGGAGTGGTAGGAGTGAATTGAAACACAAATTTAAAGAATTAGGAGGGAAAATGGCCGCCAGGCAAATGGAAGAGGTACAGAAGAAATTGGCGATGCTGAATTATCCAAGAGCCAATGCCCCTGCTCAGTCCCTCCTTTTTGCTGGGATGGAGCGTTATGCCTTGTTGGAGTGGCTCTTCTTCCGGCTGTTAGGTGACAAGTCACCCTTCTCTCAGCAAAGCTTACAAGGGGATGTTCTGGTTCGTGACGATGAGACTGCTCGCATTCAGTATTTGGCCGAGATTGCTAAGTTTTTGGGTATCACGACTACCATAGATACAGAAGCCATTCAAGTTAGTCATTTTCTTATACTGTGTTGTTAATTTACTTTGTGCATTGCCACCTCCTGCAAATTTTGCGGTTTATGGCGCCTTTAGATGCATTCGTACAACTCTTTTTAATGCTATGAAATAGTGAACATGGCTAACTCCAATTTCAAGTCAAGTTTAATTCACTATGCCACTACGCATCATACTAATACTTATTTCTGGGGAGTTGTGACTATCCTGAAAGCTGGCATATGTATAACAGGGACGTGGAAGTTATGAAGACCGGACTGAAATGCTTCGACTTATTGTTGATCTAGTTGAGGCTAGCATTTATGCTGATACTCCTGAATGGAGGTTGTGCGCTGTCTTATCACTTATGGTTACTGATTAATGCTACCTACTTTTTCTGCCATTTGGCCACATGGAACTGATATAATATTTCTTTGCATTCTGATTTTGTAGTGTGGATGACCAAGTGGCAAAGGACATTCAATTGATAGACTGCATTGCGGAAAAGCAAGCTCAAATTTTTTCTGAAGAATGCAAATTGTTTCCTGCTGATGTTCAGATTCAATCCATCTATCCATTGTAAATATTTTTATCTCCTTTTCTTCCTATTGATCTTGCCTTTGCATTCTATGATTATCCCATAGCAACATGTCTTTTATGTCATAGTAATGACGGGTATGGAATTCTATCTGATAGGCCAACTATATTCATATGTTTAGATTCTATCAAACATTCGATGTGGTGTCCAAAATGTTTAGCGTGCTAGTAATCCTACTTCATTGTTGACAAGCTGAATTGGGACGCGCTGTGGTGCATAAATAGTTGTTGCTATATGGAGGACCACACGAAGTATTAGATAATACTGTTGCAGACCATAATATACACAAATTCTTGACATGTTCTTTGCATATTTTCAACAGCACTGGTGGCATCATTTTTACACTGATTGTATCAGATAAGATATTTAAAATATCTTGACCTGTTCTTCTTATATTTTCCTTTGTTTAAAGCATATATCTTAAGTTCCTGTAATGTCACAAGTGCTGCTAAAATAATTTGTTGATATGTTGCAATTATAAACAAACAAGCTCTGTTTTGTCGAATTTGTTGAGAGGTGTTAAGAATTTAGGACTTATGGATAAAGAGTCACTCTTCTTAGGAGCTATTCAGATCTGAGGGAAGTTTTGTAGGTTGAGGAAATAGTTGGCTGTGGTGCACTTAGAGAAGGTTTATAAGTACTAGTGTAAATAGAGGTTTAGAGTCTTTTTTATACCGGCAGTCTTGAGTTCATAGATATAACCATTGAGTTTTTCATTATATTTTGGTTCAGTCCCTTCTGTTTCTCCCCAGCTTTCAAATTCTATATTTTCTTAACAAATTTAAGGGGATAAGCTTGAGTCATTAAGCCATTGGTAGATTCCTTTTATCATCATCACAGTTTTTCTGGGACTGGGAGGATAGTTAAATCTAACAACAGATGCTGTATCGCATACCGCCTAAATTGTACTATGATACTCCCCAAACACCCCCCCCATCTAGAGATGTTGGTCTAGTGCTCTTATGACTCTGCAAACATTTAGAATTATTTATTCAGTGACTTGTGTTCCATAAAGAGATGCTTTTAATAGCAGAAATTGCATTAGTATAAACATATAGCAAACAGATCATACGATTAAAATTCCATGCAACCATGAATGAAATTCATTAATAAACTTGGCATCAAATTCATTTGTAAAATTCAAATTTTGATGCACAAAATTGTAATGAAACCACTGCATGGAAATCAAACTTTCTTCCTTTTTGAGGTTCGTTGTATCCTTGTAGTTATTAAAGCCGCATGTGAACTTAATAAATTTAAGCATCACATGGATAAAACCCTTGAGAATGATGTTAACATTTATGGAGATTCAGTTGGTCCACTTTTTCCTTTTTTTAAAGAACATTTTATCTCCTTGTCATATTTATTTATTTTTAAATAAAAAGTGCTTCTAACACTTCTACTCATTAATTGATATAAATTCACTTGAGATTGAATGTTCCTTGGATGAAGAGAATTTAACTTGTATATGTCGTCCGACATCTTGTCTCATGGGATTTAGTAAATAATGCTGCTTCTTTAATCGAAGTTCATTTGCAGGCCAGATGTTTCTGAGCTGGAGGCAAAGCTTTCTGAACAATCGAAAATCCTGTTGAATCTTCAGCAGAAAGTTGATGATTTGGCATCAAAGGTTTATTACTAAGTTATTAATCCCCATGCTGTCTTCTTTGTCATTTTCTGTGTTTAAGAAATATATTAAAATAAGAAGAGGAAAGATACAAGTGAGGAGGAAAGGGTTATCCTCCCAATGTAAATGACCAGGGCTGAAACAAGACTTTATTAAATATCAAATGTCTATTGAACTGCGTCCTCTTCTTTCCTTGTTGTTGGTCCTATGCAAATTGACATTTCTATCTGAGATTTTAAAGGGAAAAACTAGGGGTGTTCAATTGTGTTCCATCCCAATGTCTCGTCCCTGTCCCAGTCATTTTTGGACAGGACAGTCCTGTCCTGAAAACTTTTGGGACAGGACGAAAGCGGGACGCGACAAACTTGTTTCGGGACGGGATGGGACACGGGACAAGGTGTCCTATCCCAGTTCCGTCCCAATATATTTTCTTTATTTTTAGTTATATATTTATTTTACTTACCACTGTAATAGCATTTGGTAATGATATTTATCAATTGTTATTTTTTATTTGTTTATAAGTTGTTTTTGCATGAATTATATGATATTCTTTGTAGTAAATATTTTAGGTTTGTTTATTTTTTGTCTCTCATGACTACAAAAACATTTTTCTTTGTCATTTTTTTGTCATTTTTATCTTTTTTCCTCACATAGTTTTATTATAAGTTTTTACATTTCTTCTATAGTTAGTTTTCAAATTAAAAAAAAGAAAAAGAAAAGAAGAGATGGGACGTTCCTATCCCGTCGCAGTTGGGACGGGATGCTATTGGGACGGGACGGGACGGGATACGGGATGGAAAAATCCGTCCCGTCCAATTATTGGGACGGGGTCGTCCTGTCCCATCTCGTCCCATGAACACCCCTAGGAAAAACTATTACAAATTTAAAATTACAGAACAACTTTGTGTTGAATTAATGACAAAGTTCTCTGTAGTTTCTTTATTGCTGAAGTCTATGTTACTTAGTTGCATTTTGTTATTCATCTCCAATTCTCCATTTGAAATACTTTTAAAGCTGAATTTTTTTCATTCCCACTTATCAAACAGTAAATGAGGAAACTTGTAATCTCTGTTTGCTTATTTTGATGTAATTGCGGTTTACAATGTGTGCAGCATGCTTACAATCCAGACGAGGAGTATACTGACGTGGAAGCCAAACTGCGGGCACATTTGGAATCTTTCCTGGAAACTGCGAGAACTTTCAATATGATTTACACAAAGGTTTGCCAGCCGTTCTATTATTGTGATGCATACAAATTTTTTTTTTTATCTGCTTTCTTTGAAACCTAGCCAAATAATCTTATCGTGCATTATATTTGGAGAAAGCAGTTGTGGCAATGGAGTAAACCGTCATCACTTGAGAATTATAAAGTTTTGGTCCAATTGGCCAAGGGGATGATAATATGCTTATATCTAGCCCCTCAGAGTGTCTTATGTACCATACTAAAATAGCTCCATCATAGAATCCATAAGGATGATATATCATTGAGGCTAAGAGATAACCTAGCAGCACGGTCTGGTCATATTGGTTAAATCCTGTAATAAATTTTTGTTCATTATTTGACAAGATATCCGGAGTTATGATGCTGGAATTTCAGATATATAGTAGTCAGATAACAATAAGAAAGAACGTGATGACTATGAGAGAAACTCAAAGATATCATGCTCTATATGTCTCATATTCGTAGACTCTTTGGCTAACTAACTCAAGAGTATATAATCACAACGTCTCTAACGGACCACCAATAACATAATGGCTAACTACTGACTTACTTTAATACATTTCCCAATATCTTCCCTCAATTATATACTGAGGGTGACACAACATACTGCTGCTAAATTCACTGATTCACCCCTTCAACTTCAGCCCCATTCTGAAACACGATCTTAATGTAACTCTCTAAGACACTGAGCCTTGTCCAGAACCGAGCAAAGCTGCTATAGTTAACAGCTTTAGTCTGGCTGTTGTCGGCAATCATTCTTGTGCTGGCACATGCACACTCCCTTGTCAATGACTTTTCCCAAACAAGTTCCAAATCTAACTCAATATGTTTGCTCCTCATGTGTAATACTGGATTGGAAGATAACGGCACAGTACAAAGATTGTCACAACGAACCGCAGGTATCGTGCAAGGCACATTAATGCATAATTCATGCTATAGAGGATCTATCCAGACAACTTCTGACAAACAATTGGCTAAAGTCTGTAAAAATTCCCCTTCTGTGCTAGATTAGAGACCAGTGATTTTTTTTTTTTTGTTGGAGAGGAACATGAGACTAAATTATAACCCAGAAATGCAGGATAGTCACTTATGGTCTTTGTCATTGATGGGGACTTGGTAATGTGGGATCCCAAGTCCCACATTGAGTAGAATGGGATACTCAATGGGGTAATCAAGTGGGTTGGTTCTCTCACCTCAACAATTAGCTTTTGGTATAGGGTTCCTTATCCCACTTAGGTACCCATCAGTCATCCACATTAAAGGCCTGATTCTCATATCTAATATCCAGATTAAAGGTCCTCTTACACCAGCCCATGCTTAAGTTCTCCACTTAAGCATTTCAAAATCCTTTGAATAGCTGCCCAATGCTCCTGTTGAGGATTATGCATAAACTGACGTACTTACTCACGAGGAATGCTAACTAGGTTGTGATAGTAGCATATTGTACTGCCCCTACAATCAATCGATAGAATGATGGATCTTCAAGAGTATGTTCTCCATTCTTCCTTAATCAGACCCTTGATGCCATAGGATTCTGCACTGACTTTGAATCTGCCATACCAGCTTTAACTATTAAATCTTTGATCATGGGCAAAATTCAACTTTGTCCTTTTAGAATCATTGTCAACCCTTATCATTTCTTGTACTCATTGGAAATTGTTCTTGGGTGTTATCTTGAATAGTTAATTATCTATTGCTATGAGAACACCCAAAACTTATGTCTTCATGATTGTCTAATAATTGCAATTCTAAATGCATCAAATTTGGAGCTGCCTAAGCTGATAGAATATTCTTTCTTTGTTTTTTTTATTAAGGAAATTCGTCCCTGGACACACATGATGGAGGTACCCCAACTACATGGGTTTGGACCAGCTGCCAATCGTTTACTGGAGGCCTATAAAATGCTTTTGAAGGTAAGAAGCAAACTTGCTAAAGTTTGGTTAAGAAGCTTGTTCTAATAAATCCTGGAATGCTCTTATTGAATCCAAAGTGATGCTTGACAAAATCCTGTATGATCTATTTAATGATAGTTACTTGTATATCCACAAAAAGGAGAACCTTTTAATTAAGCTATTTATTCCTTACAGTTTATTAAGAATATAGGATAATATGAATTTCTCTTGTATGTTTCAAAGTCAAGAATCGGGTATACATTTTTGTTTTTTCCCCAAAAAGGGGGGGGGGGGGGGGCTAAGTATTATAATATGTATTCCTCCTCCTTCCTCGTAAATGTTGAGAATATTGTATGGAACATCGACCCTTCAAAGTGGGGAAAGAGTATGCGTTGTATACTATACAACGCCAGTAGATATCTCATAACCATTCGTAAATGTTCTTTTTCCCCAAAAGAAAAGAAAAAGTTGCAGTTTTGGATATAGCTGCCATATGGTGTAAATAATGAACGTAGATAGGCAATGTTGGGTGGTCTAGTCAACACACTGGCAGTAGGTTACACTTGCTGACTTGGCTTCCAACCAAGAAGGTTTACCAGGTGAGGGAAGAATTGACCTCCTGAATACTTGGTATCACGTGAACAGATACTACCTACTTTGGCAGGGTCCAATTACTGAAGGTTTCCATTCCAACGATCCTTCTCACCGTCTACTTCTGATGCTATCTTTTCCTCATAAACGATGTCGAGTCTTATGAATTTTTCACTTTCTGTTCTTCACAGTTTCTGGGTAGCCTGAGGAATCTTAGAGACTCTCACGCTGCTCTTGCTGTTGGATCTTCTGAGACAACCGGAGAGCCTTCTTCTGTTACAAGAATAATATCTGAATGTGAATCTGCATTAACAGTCTTAAATCGGGATCTTGGAATTCTCTCAGCTTCCATTGATCGTGAACGCGGAGGAAAGATGAATATGTGATGAAACAGTTCGAGATATGAATGATCAAGCAGCCTGGAAGTGAGATTCAACTTCGGAATGTTTTGATATATGATATGGTAAATTGATTCAGTTGGCTGCACTCATTGTCTTAAGAAAATGGCAAGTAATTCTTTAGTCACTAGTGTGCATAGTAGGGCCCAAGTATAAATTTGTTGTTTGACAAGTTATATATGTTGATTATTCCATGCTTGAATGCTCAAAGCTTGATACTACTCAGCAGGAACTACTATTACTGTTAACTCTCCGTTTGTACTACTCGCTTGGAACAAAATACCGTTGTTTGGAAATTCTTGATTGACCATAATTTAAAAGAAAAAGTTGACATGAAACTTAATTTTTATTGTTTATTTAGCTTATAAACGTGGGAAATGGGATTAAGACTCAAGATTTGTATAATAAACGTTAAGTTCTAAGAAATTTTACTTAAATTATGAGTTGAATATCAATTCAAACGGTTAGAAATGTAAGCGTTATTTGTAAATTAGGCATTAAAATCTTGGTATTTAAATTTCATAGAGCACTTCCAGTGATTTGTAATTGAGACTCTCATTTGATATTTGTAAGTGTTAGATGGATGTTTATAAATTACTTTGTGCAAAACTATTAAAATTTAATTATTATTACTAAATTATTCTTTTGAGGTTTGAATCTAAATGTCATTTCTCCTTTAAACATCCAGAGGGGGAAAAGAAAAGAAAAGAGAAATATCCTTTTTTGTCCTTCAAAGCTTTGCCAAACTGTTTCCTTGACTTGCATATAAAGTAGCAGGTACCTGTATGGCACATGGTATATGGGCATAAAAAAAAGTTTGATGTAATGCCTTTATTAGGAGGCGTTTGAATTAACTTTTTCTAAAAGTAATAGAGATAGGTGTGTAAGAGGAGTTTTGTCTCAAGTTATGTGAAAGCATTTTTTTTAAGTAATTGTAGGGATTGTCAAACTTCCCCAATATGTTTCAATCACTACTACAAAAAATGCTTTTAATGGCAATTAAAATGAGTTTTTCATGGCAGTTTTGGAGGTGAAGTGAATTCCATCGATGTTGTTGAGTGAAATAAATACTGTGGTTTCGATCTTTCTCAACAAAATCATCACGTAGTAAATCAACAAAATAAAGTGATTTTTCTTTCCCCTTCAAGTTACCTACTACGGTACCAGTGTGAATATGATCTCCACTAGACAAACATAACGCTTCAACTAGTACATGTAAGTGTCTATTGATAACTGCATGCATTGCGTGGATATGAAGAAGTAGACCATTATCCCAGCAATAATGAGCCAAGCTAGTATTTGCAATGAATCTCCCTGTTAAGTAGTCATGTATTAGGATAGGAACACCCAATTCTCAGGCAAACACAGCTCTTTTGATCATTTCTTCGCTTGTACCTGTAGTAGCATTCAAGTAATGCTTTTGATTTCATCTGTTTCAACCGGTGTTTTGAAAATTGTTTCAGTACAAAATAAGAAATGGTCTCTCTAACACATAAATGGTTGGGAATTCACATTCTCATCATCTTTGGTAAAATCAAGTCACCACGGATTTCAAATTAAGTCATTGTAGTATATGTATATCCCAATCACTCGAACATAGATAACATAGGAAAAAAAGACAAAGAAAATCAGGAAGATAATTAAATAATTAAATTAAAGTTCTTTCCTTATATCTTCCGCAGTACATGAATAATTTAGTTTAAACTTTTTATTATATTTTCTCACGAAGAGAAAGAAAGAAAGGTCTATTTGTTTTGCATAGTTATTTAGTTAAACTAATGATTTGTTATTGGAGCATTTAGTAACAACCATTTCATCCTGGCATACATATTTTTGATTTTTCAATTTTAATTCTTCATAACATATTGATACTTATTTATTAGGTTTATTTTGAATGGCTAGAAAATATTTCAAATGTATATTTTTTTTTCATATAATATAAATTATGTGAGTTTGGGACATTATATAAATTATTTAAATTTAAAATTGAATTTTTTTTAAAATTTTGTTGCAAACATTCATAACTTATTTGAACGATTGTATATTTATTTAAAGAATTAATCAAATTTTCATTTAATTTTGTTATGTTTATATTAACTAAATTATTTAATTTTCTGCTCCAACATGATAACAACATTAGACAAGACATTTGTAAAAATAAAAAAGTAAAATTTTAAAGTGAAGGAAAAAATCTTAAATTCTTCAAAATACTTTTAACCAAAATTTAAGAATTTAGAATTATGAAGGGTAAGTTAGTAGATAAAAAGTATTTCAGCACAAGTTTTAATTAAAAAAACATCTTTTTAGAATATTTGTAATGAAATTAACTATTTTGATTTAAGTGTATATTTTCAAAATGAAAAAAAAATCCGTATAATAAAAATAAAATATAAGGGATGTTAGAGTATTTTATTTTAAAACCTTTTCTCCCTTCCCTTCCCTCCATTTCATTCATAACAAACGGTTGTCAAAATTTTAATAACACATGAAACTTGGTGGAGAGATGCGACATTAACATAAAAATAATCTTATAATTAGTTTTTTATTGTTTTATCATTTACAATTTTTATATTAAAAGCCCTATATCCACCATCCAAACTGAATTTTGATAGTCTTATTTCATAACAAGAGCACGGAATGAATACGCAAGCCTTCATGCTCATCATCTCCAAATTGCTTTTCTTGTCTTTCTATACCTTAAGCACGAAGGATAGCCCCCACTGCCATAATTCTAGAATTTAATATTTTTTTTTAATGAAAAAGAGAATTCCACCACTGCCATTAATTATTCATATTTTATTTATTTGCCATTCTCCCAAGGCCAAATCAAAACTTGCATATCATCATTTTCATTCGCCCAAAAAGAAAAATCTTTATGTTCAAATAGCTTTCCATGTTTTAAGGCCTGTTTGGTTCAAAGAAAATCTTGTGATAGAAATAAAAAACAAGATTTTTCACTGGCGACGGATGTTTCTTTCAAAGAAATGGTGGGAAATGAATTTCTGACAGCGGCTGATTTTTCTTTAAATATGTGAAAATAGGATCCCACCAAAAGTGGCCGGGGGAACTAAGTTTTAATCGCCCAGGTGAAATGCCTATCAACCCATTTGCCCTAAAAAGTTGAGCTGGAGTTCACGAAATCTGAAGATAGATTAGTGCGTGGAGAAGTTTGGGGAAAAGGAAGACTTTTCTACAACCTGATTCGAACGCAAGGATTAAGTGGATATTTAGATAGAAACTAAACTATAGTTTTAAAAATGTTTTTTACGATTTACGAAGTAAATATGTGGAGAAATTCGTCTTGTTTTACAGAAAAGTACTTTTGAGAAGTATTTTTAAGGTTACCAAACACCTTTTAAGAATTTGTTTAGTCAGTATCAGCAGCCGTATTTGTTTACGAAGCTCTCGTAATTGTAAATGCATGAAACATCACATAACCCAGTGTACATAGTCTGAATATATATAGGCCAGGTTCTTGATTTGCATGAGGAGCAATTAAATGAGTTCTGATATGTCATTTACTGTGGAATGTAAATACTATGCTTGTGGTTGAAATATTGTTTTTTCTAAAAGATTCATTTAAAAAAATGACGAAAAAAAGATATAAAGTTTATGCCTTGATAATAAATTCTGGGAAGGTTGGAATAAATTCAAAGTGCAAAGTGATTGCTATTTGCTATAGTTAACTGCTTTGTTTCCTAAATTAAAAAAGGGGCAAACAAAGTGTATTAGGAGGAAAGAATGAAAACAAGAAAAATTGTTTTTAACCTTTGATTATTCTTGTGATTGTAAATTTAAAAATTCAAATTTTTTTCCAATGTGTCTTAATTTATTAACATGTAGATTCAAAAAGCTTTTCAATGATATGTTATTTGCCCATTTTAAATTTAAATTGAAAAAGTTATGTTCAGTAAGGAAATACAAATTTGAATTTGGTAGAGTGACTTTGAATATGATAGACATTTTGCTGCAATTTTATCAGAAATTTGAATATATTTGAACAAATTTAAATGTGGTGCAAGACAATTTAAATTTTACTGAACAAATTAAATTAGCTGCAAAAAAAAAAATCAAATTTGCTATATCAAATTCTATTTTGGTTGCTCATTTTCTTGTTATATTAAAACTTAAATTTCATATGATATTATTTTAAAAATAAAAATATTTTTTTTAAAAAATAAGTCTTGTTGCATTGGAAATTAGGCTTAACGAGTTTTTCAATATTATGTCATTTGCTTATTAATTTTTGTTTAAAATATAGTATACAAATTTTCTCTACAATAAAAATTTTAATTGATAAAAATATAAACAAGAAATTGAAAAAATTACAATTCTCAAGAAACAAAATCAAGTATAATTTTTATGTAATATTTATATTTCCTTTTTATATTCAAATTGAGTTTTCTTTAATCATTTAATATATAATGATTTTTATATTTATATTAAATATTCATATTTATTTATTCAAACATTAAATTATTGCATTTTTGAATAATATTATTATTGTGTAAGTTAAAATGGCATTTTTTATTTATATCATTAAAAAAATATTTTTATTTAACAATATGATATTCTTTTGTTAATGGTAATATGATAAAATAAATCAATTTTCCTACCTCTCTTTATCCAATTAAACATGAATTTTTTATTGAATCTATTTTTAATTTCATTGTGAACCAAATATTCACTTTGTTGGAAATTTTTCATTTTCCTTCTTTCAATTTTTTCTCTTTATTTTTATCCTTTGAACCCAGCCAAACGACCCTTAGAATATTAAAAGGAACCCCATTGGATGCCTTAAACACGAAGGATAATCCCACTAGCAGCACAGTCGCTTGTTCCTAGCTACTCTTTCTTTAGCGTTCGTTTCCACTTTCCCGCTGCTTTTTTTTTTTGGTCAAAGTATCCCGGCTACTTTACTTCTCTTAAAGCTAGTTAAGAAAGCTTACTTTCTCTACTGGTTCCTGGCGAAAATGGCATAAAAGTAATGAAACCCGCCATTGCTACTTGATATCCTCCTTTTATTTTCTTAAAGAATCAACCTCGTCCTTCCAGTAGCAGTCGCCGTTCACAGTTCGAATCAAGAATCAAGTTTCAATCTCCGTCGCCAACCTCCATTCTCCACCCTACGACCTCCGTTCACCGGCCGCTGTTCGAATCTAACATCCCCTGACCCAGTCCAAGAACCCTAGCAGAGCGCCCCCATCGCCATCTCCCCTTCTGTCCTTATCAGTCGCCACTCGCCATTGTGATTCGTGAGTCCTAGTTCGTCAGCAGCAAGTCTCTCCTCTCCTCGTCGAACAACCTGACACACTTTGTCGGCATCTTCAATCTTGAGGTGTTCAAGTTTTCTTCCTTCAGACTTTCAGTATTCGGCTTTTTTTCTTACTGGTGCTCGTGCTCGGTGCTTTTCTACTGTTTTATTTACATGTTGTTATGTTTCTCTTTTGAGTATATTTTAAGAGAAATATTCTCGGCTCTGTCGTTCTGTGTTTGCCTTGAAGGATCGTTCTCATTCTGATAGTAGATGTTACTATTTGAAACTTAAATTACTTTGGTTCTTCAAGTGTTGAAACTTAAATTGCTTTAGTTCTTCGAGTGTTGACGGATATAATTTATCCATTCGAGGATGCCATTTGTTATTTTGGTTTGAACTGGATAGGTTGACTAGGAGTATTATTGAAGTGCAATCTGTTGAATGATGCCCCTTTTTGATGATTTGCATATCGTTTAGTCTCAATTCTATGAATGACGATGTTACGTTTCTCAAATTTTTTTCACAAACCGATTAGAACGCATCAATGGATTTTGTTATCATTGATCGACTTTTTTAGCTGACTATTACAAGTTGTTTTGTCTAGAATATGTGGCTTTTTTAACTATATCTTCTCCTAAAAAACCATTTATAAGTCACTTTATTATTGTAATTTGAATATTATATATTTTTCACTTAAATATTTAGATTGAGTTGTGGTAATTTTGGATTGATTGATTTATTTATATTTGACAATATCCAAAATTTAGGTTCCTGACAGGTTTTAGCCAGGCCAAGCTTAATGCGAATACAAGGCTTATCACAAGCCACAGGCTAAGCCAACAGACTTCAAAAATATAAAGAAGTGGTACCACAACTCCTCCAAGGGCCAAGCTAGGACTAGGAGGAGGATGCATCTCAAAATCAATCAAGGGCCTGATTAGTAAGAAATAAAATTAGACAGAAAAAGAAAAAAAGAATAGGACCATTTTCTTCGTACTCATTCATACACAGACAGACTTGTCTATTTCTCTTTACTGTTTTGACCATGCCAATGTCTGGGCCATTCATAACGTGCAACATTGCTCCTTCCTTTTTCCTCACCTACACTCTAACTCTCTCTCCCACCCCCTCATTTAATCACTACTTTGTGTGTGTGTGTGTTTTTTTTTTAAATTTTTTTTGGTATTAAATCATGCAAGAGTAGGCACTAACTAAAAACATGGTTCTCCATATGCATTTACGTAAGCAAAATTTGTTAGTGGGCTCATTAATTTAGGCCAACAGGCTTCAACATAGGCCTAGCCTATTAAGTGTGAAGCTTAACCTAGCCTTTTAAGGGTGAAGCTTGGCCTAGCCTAACCTGTTTCCATCACTATTCACTAGACCAAAAAAAGAGAAATGTGTTTTGGAAAAATTAATCTCTAAGGCCCTATAATTTTATCTAATTTTTATTCTGATTTTTGTAATTTTTTTATCAGGTCTTCTAGTTTTACCTAAATTTTATTTAGACCTCATAGTTCCGCTTAAATTTTCATTAGGTTTCTATATGTGATTCATTAAAAGATAAGGAAAAAAAAATCATATTTTAGTCTTTATGGGTTTAACTCGGTTATAACTTATGTCTTGAATTTTAACTTAACACAATTTAATCATTATAATTTTAATTTGATTGTAACTTGATTTTTGAATTTTGATTCGATGTAATTCTGTCTTTATAGTTTAACTATTTAAAAATTAATACTTTCATTTTAAAAAAAAGTTGTATTTTTTTCATGAAACTTAAAGACTAAAATTTTAAATGGTTAAAATTGTATAAGTTAAAGTGAGTTAAAAGTTAGAAATCGAATAACAACTAAATTAAAACTAAGTTGCACTGAATAAAATTTAAAAAAGGATTTGACTCAAAAGTATAAGAATTAAAAAATTAATTTTTTCAAGAAAAAATGTTTGAACTCAATGAAAAATCAAATAAAACTCACTACTTGCTAGTCTCTACTTCCATTTCCTTACGCGTCTCTCTCTTCCTTCTCCAACCTCAAATGCCTTCCCTTTTCTTCGCCTTCGCAGCTCTACTTGCTTGTCCTATGCTATACCTGCTGCTTCCACCGCTGCATGTCATTCTGCTATGGTGACCATGCTTCAGTTTTTTTAAGATACCATAATGTGTTGTTACTAAAATTTTAAATAGTGCTTTTCTTTCCTCCTCCTCCTCCTCCTCCTCCTGTAAAGCGTGAACAAAAGTGGAGTTCTCTTGAAAATGCTTTTCATCGCGAGAAGAATTGCCTTTTGTGCTTTATATATCTTTGGAATCCAAACCCCTGAAGGAAGGAGTAGTCTAGCTCCATGTCAGACATTTCTAATCTGGAACAGTATTTATTTATTTCCTGGCTGAATCGATAGATTGACGTGAGTTTCTCTTGGAGTCTCTCTAAATTGATTTGTAATAGCCATGTTTTTACCCTATTTTATTCTTAGCTGTAGAGTTGGACCCGAAAATACCCTGTATTTCGCGCTTTTTTTTTTTTTCTTCTGAATTTTTGGTTTATGTCATCTTTGGTTTATCATGCATAACCCAGATTCTGAATTTGGCATATGAATCTTATTTTGTTAACGCCAGGAAAACTGGGAAAATTTATTACGGAGGAAGTTATCTTAGTTAATGTGTATAGTGTAGTACGTAGGTGAACGAAAATCTTTTACCTTAGGTCATTTGCTTCCTAATGGTTCATTCTGATATTTATTCTTTTGTAGGCAAGATCTTCTATTTGGCTTTTGAGTCGGCCGGGATTGTGAAGATTATTGGTTACTGGACTCCTGCATGAAGCCTGAAAAACTTTTGGTGTCATCATAGTCACCGTGTTAGCATGGTTGAATATCTGATATCCATTCAGGGA